>NC_058131.1:513668510-513676858 GCF_016433145.1 Gracilinanus agilis
CTATAAATATATATATATATATATACATATATATATTTAAAACATTCTTTTATTTAGTTAGAGCAATTGATTTTTCCTTTTTCTCATCTTCTACTGGAAGTACATATATAATCATTATTTATCCTTTTTTTTTTAATTTTACAGTGATATAAGCTTAAGGCAAATATATATTTGCTATAATGATGCATACCTGAAGAGCTTGAGACTATGGGACTGTGATTTAATGCCTCTCTGTCTTATTCCAGGAGAAATGCTAACAAGAGCCACATGGTCATGGAGACTTGACTGAGACTCTACATGGATTAGAGGAGTTCTATGCCAATACTGAAGGGCTTGAAACTGGGGTTTGAGTTCTGGAGTCCCAGTCTTTTCTAACACTTTAGAGGATGAGGGTTCCCTTTACCTTAGATTCCTAGTAAAACACCTAAGATTGGTTATTTATTGGCTCATTCCCTGAGAAGTTGAAGACAAATCAGACCAGAGAGAGACGTTACCTTATTTCTATATATAGAGAGAAAGAATAGCAATTTTCTATAGGCCTGGCCCTGAATGGATAATTGCAAACTGCTTAAATCACTTTAATTGGGCTTTGATTCAATGGCCTGTTGTTCTTTTTTTTTTTATTATTATTTCTTTTGCCAATTGATTTCATACAACCCCCCATGACTCAGCCATGCATCCTTAGCTGACCTGAGGTACCCTTCACAAGAGCCGTTAATAGTGCTAAGAAAGCACAAGGTCATGGAGACTGACCAACCAATCCCAATGGGATTGATGAGAACATCTGTACAGTGCCAAGGAGCACAAGGTCAAAAAGATCATACAAATACAGGTGGGATTGAGGTACTCCCATGCCAATACTAAGGACTTGAACTCAGTGTAAGAATCAAAATTGCGACACTTAACGTATGTTAAGATGTAGGACTCTTTGAATTACATTGCCAGTCAGGTACCACAGTTGGCCATCATCTGGCTCACCCATATATTCCTGAGAGTGAAGGGAATGATAGGCACTTCCCTTGCATATAAATCTGGTCCTTTTTTTCTTCTCTTTTATAGAATGGCAACTTCCCGTAGTTTGGGCTGCAAATGGGTAAGTGCAATATTACTGCATTGTGTCCTACAGACTAGTAGGATGGAAATTACATTAATTGGACCATAATACAAGGGGCTGATATGAATTTCTTTTCATTCAGATATTTTATATACATAGCTTTTGATATTTTGATTCTGATTTTAATGTTTTCTTTTTTTCCCCAAATTTTCAATTTTTCTTCTATTTAATTTTTCTTTATACTTTTGTTTCTTGCTTTTAAATTGACTCATACAACCTCATAACTCAACCATGTATTCTGAGCTGATCTGGGTATTTCTTTTTAAATACCCACTTCAGGGGGGATTGTATTTTTATTAAATCCAAGATTTAATTTTTTTGATTTTTGTTTGAGAAAATTCTCAGGGAAAGAACCTTGCTGATTCCTTAATCCAGAGAATGAACTGTATGCAGAGACATGCCTGTAGAATCTACATTTAATCAAGAGATCCAGAATGAACTTTGGGTTACAATTGATTGAACTGATGGGGTTTTGTTGTATCGAGCGATCCAGAATGAACTTTGGGGTACAACTGATTGGACTAATAGGGTTTGAACAGCTACTTTAAGTGTACACGTTATGCCAATAGGGGACTGCCCCCAATTGGTTTCTTGTCAATGCCTTTAGCAAACATTGGTTTGCCTTCTCTCTCTTCCTTTTCCCCTCTTATCTCTTTTGTAGTTAGAAGACCTTTGTGGGTATAAGATGATTATGTAAAATGATCACTTGGGGTGAACAGGCATCCAATATGATCATCAGGGGTGATTGTGTGAATAGAATTAGCTCTAGCCCATTCATAGTCAAAATTCTACTTACCAGAGATAATATCATCCCCACCTCCCTTAGTGGGGAGGGGAGATGAGTTACCCATACGTGACAATAAGTAACAAATCAAGAACAAGGGACTGCCCTTTGGGCAGTCCAAATCTGTGTAGAGGCTTCCATTTGTCCACTTGAATTAGAGGTGGACCCACAGGAAGTGATATAAGGTACTATCTCTTCAAGTATTTTTTGTTACTTCCTGTTGGGGCAGTTCCCACTTTGAACTTGGTGCTGAAGGATCTTGGCTGTGTCCTCCGGCTGCTTCCACTCTGAATTGTCACGTGGGTAAGTTAGGCTGACTTCTTTGGCCTACCTTGGCGTTTCCCAGACTCTCTACCTTAAGTAGGCTTCTTGCCTCTCTAATTGCTAAGGCCTTGTGGCATGTAATCTACCTTAATTAGTCTTTTAACCCCCTCTCTCTGTCCGGGCCCCTGCAGGCCTGGACTAGCCTTTCCCTCTCTATTTCCCTTGCCTTCAACCTTCTTAATTGTAAATAAACTACCTTAAACCCGATCCTGACTTGGGTCTATTTTAAATTTGGAATCAATCTGAATTATTGATTCCTGGTGGCCACACCTTAAATATATATCTATATAATACCTAAAATCTCCCTCTTACACACAAAACAAACCAGGGATAACAAATAACTTAATATGTGTTCTATTGGTCTAGAGGAGGAATAACAAGAAGTGTGTAAAACAAGGTTTTAATGATTTTAAAGTAAGGAAAGAGGGAGAGGTAATTTCTAACTATCAAGGAAGCACCAACTATCAATGGAATGTTAAGGAATTTGCTGGCTTCCCTGCTATGCTAAATACAGATAGGCAGGCAACCCTGGTTGAGCCTTGAGAGGGCTGGGAGATTGGGATTTTCACATTGCTGGTCCAAGCTGATCCTTTAATGATTTCAAGACACAGAAACTAAATTCTTGCTCAGTCAATAATCCAGGGAGGAAAGGCTATTTGCTAGTTGTCCACCAACTACAGATTTGTTCTTCACTCAACCTAGAACAGATATTTTGCTAGATGGACTCTCTCCTATCTCCTTCACACTCCCCCAAATCCACAGCTTTTAGAGGTTCAGCTGGGCTGGATAACAGGTCCACACTCTTTCTTCTAGCACATCCAAGTTCACTCTCTCCTCTCAAACCTCCACATTAGAATGTCCATGGTCCATCCAAGGGTTTTGCTTTGCACTGCCTGATTTCTATCTTAACTTCATTATTGCTAATCTGTAATCTTCCTATATTGGGACAAAGCCTCTCCAAAGTTAAAATGATCTCTTAAAAACTTTTTTTTTCCAAATTACAGTCAACATAATTCTCAATAATCATTTTCTGACAGGTGATATAATTATATAGGTTATACATATTTTACATGTAATACATATTTCTATACTCATCATGGTAAAAGCCAATGATTTTTTAAAGGCTAAATGCAATGCTTTTACTTAGCACTCATCTTTCTCAACCTTCCATCCTATTTCCCCTTGATTCTCCTTTTCCTCTTAGGTTTTGAGGCACTGCTTTCTCTTGGTTTTCTACGTCCCTTTCTGATGCCTTCTTTTCAGTGTCCTTTGCTTTGCCTTTATCCAGGGTTTGTTCATTCACCATTAGTGCCTACCAAAGGTCTGTTGTGGGCTTTTAATTCTATGATAAATTATCATACTTGCCAAAAACTTGTTAGATCAGTTTATCCAGAGTTATCCTGTCTCCTGATCGCTAGAATTTGACATCCTAAAGATAACTTAATCTGATCACAATTATATTCATTTTGTTCTCCCCAAACCCTCCCCTCATCAATAATTTCTTCTTATTATAGTAGGCTTCACCATCTTCCCATTGGTTTAAATTCACCACCATGATATCCTCTCACTTCTCAAAATTTCTTACTTCACTTATCCAATCTGTGATCAAGTCCTGTTAATTCTACATTTATAACATCTCTGGTATATAAACCCCTTTTCTCTTCAGACACAGTTACAAGCTTGAACCAAGCCCTTATCTACTGGGGAAATAATATGAAGACAACTATACACAAATAAGATATTTAGAGTCTAAGTAGGAGTTAATCTCTGAGGAAAGGCATTAGTATTAATGGGTATGCTTACAGAAAGTCAGACTTTAATTGAGACCTAGAGATAACCGGAAAGCCAGGATACAGAGGTGAGAGAGAGGTGAGAGCATTCCCAATCTGGATATTCCAGCTAAAGAAAATGAAGAGCAAATAGGATTAAGTGACTTGTGCTCCATCACACCACTAATAATGCTTGGATTGTTGCAGTAAGCTTCTGGTTAGTTTCCTTGACTCAAATCTCTCACCACTCCATTCTATGATTCACTCTGCTGCCAAAGTGACATTTCTAAAATGTGGGTCTTACCATTTTATCTCCTTTTTCAAAAAAACCCAGTTGTTCCAATTTATTTTCAAGATCATATATACATTTTTTCATTTAGCATTTAATAACCTTGAGAATCTAGCCCTTTTTTGATTTCCATTCATCTACTTTACTTTCCACAACTTACTCTTTGATCCTTTGACACTCACTTCCCTGCTGTACTTTGCAGTAGACATTCCATGGCACAATTCTCTTCATTTTCTTTAGCTGGAATGCTTTCACCTTTCTCTCACCTCTGCATCCTGGTTTTCCAGGTTATCTTCAAGTCTTGATTAAAGATTAGTCCTCTGCAAAAGAGTTTCCTTGGTCTCCATTAATACTAATGCCTTTCCTGACTATGACAAAAACTGCTAGGAAAATTGGAAATCAGTATAGCAAAAATTAGGCATAGATCAAAATTTCACATACTTTATCAAGTTATGATCAAAATCAATATATGATTTAGGCATAAAGGGTGATATTACAAATAAATTGGGGCAATATATAATAGTTTACTTGTCAAATGTATGGAGAAATGAAGAATTTATGACAAAACAAGAAAAGAGAATATTACAAGATGGAAAATGAGTAACTTTGATTACATTAAATTAAAAAGGTTTTGTACAAACAAAACCAATTGAACCAAGATAAAAAAGGAAACAAGCTGGGAAAATTTCATAACAAATTTCTCTGGTAAAGGGCTCATTTCTCAAGTAAATGAAGAATTAGATCAAATTATAAGAATATAAGTCTTTCTCCAACTGATGAATGGTCAAAAGATAGGAATAGACAGTTTTCAGATAAAAAAATAAAACTATCAATAATCATATGAAAAGTATTCTACATCACTCTTGATTACAGAAATACAAATTAAAACAACTCTGAGGTACCACCTCACATGTATTAAATTGACTAATTTGACTATAAAGGAAAAGCATAAATGTTGATGGCAATGTGGCAAAACTGGTACATTAATGCTTTGCTGGTGGAACTCTGAATTGATCCAACCAACCTGGAGGGCAATTTGGAATTATGTCTAAAAAGCTATAAAGAAAAACATATCCTTTAATCCAATAATTGTACTACTAGGTCTATATCCTGGAGAGATTTTAAAAAGGGGTAATGAGGTTTAGGGGGAAAGGACCTACTTGTACAAAAATATTTATAGCTATTCTTTTTGTGATGGGAAAGAATTGGAAATTAAAGGGATGTCTGTCATTTGGGGAATGGCTGAACAAATTATGGTATATGATGGTGATGAAATACAATTGTGTTATAAAGAATGATGAGCAGGATGATTTCAGAAATAACTGGAAAGAGCTACATCAACTGTTGTAGGTGAAATGACCAGAATCAAGAAAAATTCTATTCAGCAACAGCAATATTGTGGAATGATCTATGTTGTGAAATACTCTTAACTACTATCAACAATGCATTGATTCTGGACTATTCTGAGGGACTTATGACAAATAATGCTATCCACCTCAAAAGGAAGAACTGTCAGAGTTGGAATGCTGATGAAAGCATATAATTTTTCAATTGTTTATTTGAATTTATGTTTTGGGGTTTTGGTTTTATCAGATAACAGTTAAAAAATGAACAACATGAAAATATACTATACATGATAATACGTGTATAATCCAAATCAAATTTCCTGCCAGCATGGGGAGTGTAAAGAGAAAGGAGGGAAGGAGGGAGATAAATTTGAAAATTCGTGTGGAAATTTGTATAACATGTAATTGGTAATAAATGGATTTAACTTAATTTAAAAAACTAATATCTTTCTTCTGAGATTATCTCCTACTTAGTCTCTAAATATCTTATTTGTATATAATTGTCTGCATATTACTTCCTCACTAGAATATGAGATTCTTTTTTTTAAACCCTTACCTTCCATCTGAGAATCAATACTGTATATTGACTCCAAGGCAGAAGAGTGATAAGGGCTAGGCAGTGGGGGTCAAGTGACTTGCCCAGGGTCACACAGATAGGAAGTGTCTGAGGCCAGATTTGAACCCAGGACCTCCCGACTCTAGGCCTGATTCTCAATCCACTGAGCCACCCAGCTACCCCCAGAATATGAGATTCTTAAAGATAGAGAATATTTTTGCCTTTCTTTGTATCCTACATCTAGGATATGTTGTTTAGTCATTTCAGTCATGTCCATTATTTGTGACTCATTTGGGATTTTCTTGGCAAAGACACTGGCATGGTTTGCCATTTCCTTCTCCAACTAATTTTACAAATGAGGAACTGAGGCAAACAGGATCAATTGACATGTGCTGGTTAATTAGGGGTTGAGGCCAGATTTCTGATCAGGAAGACATCTTGCCCAGTACTTTATCCATTGTGCCACCTAGCTATCTATCTGGGAAATAGTAAACATTTAATAAATGTTAAAATAATGACTTCTCAATGGTTAAAAAATACTTTAACCTGTTGTCTGATTTTCCAAATAACATATTTGGTAAAAGAGAAATCACTTTTTCCAAACTCTACCCTACCCCTAGCCTTTGCAATATGATATTTTAATCCTTTAAGAATCTATGGTTTCATAAATGTGGGTATTCTGTCTACTTAACAGATGGCCTTTGTGAGTTTTTATGGTTGTAAATGATTCATCATCCAGTTAATGTGCAAGTGGTGAATTCTCTGAATTATGATTGGTATGTTTTGTGAGCTAATATTAACTATATTAATGATAATAAAGCATAATGTACATCATTCTTTGGGACATAAAAAGTCAGATAGATGCACATCCTTACTATCAATCATAGGGACTAGCAGCATTTCAGATGCCAATCCCTAGACAGGAGATATCCAGTCTCTAGGTGGGCCCTTAACTGAAGCCATTCCAACTTATCAGAAAAGAGACTATTGAATTATGGGATGTCAAGGGTCTTCTGAACAGAAATTCTTCCTGCCACATACTAAACAAATGGTTACCTAATTTTTGCCTCATAGTTAAAGCTTGCTCTTTTCTGATGCAGCCCATCCCACTTTATGATAATTTATATCATTAGGAATCTTTTTGTTGTTTTTTTTTTCCCCTTATATCCAGACAAACTCTTCCTCACTGAGACCTTTTCCAGGTATAATCTAAGGCGAAGCAGAACAAGTCAAAACTCTCTTCCCTTTCAACAATTCAAATATTGGGAAATTTTTACTATCCATCTTACTTTCCCTACCCTGCGATCTCCCTCCCCCACTTTATGATAGGTTAAGAAATGAAAGGATCATAGACTCTGAACTAGAAGGGATTATGGAGATTACCTATTGTAACTTTCTCATTTTACAGATTCAGGAATCAAGGTCCAAGGACGTTAAATGACTTTCCCAAAGTCACAGTTTATAAGTCTGTAATAAGAATTAGGATTCAAACACAAATATTTTTTCTGTAAATCCTGTATTCCTTCCACTCAACCATTTTCATTTAAGAAACCTGGTTGTAAGTTATATTCCTAAAAACTGGCACTGACAACTAAACATAACATTCTGATTATTATTTCACCTGCCAAAGTGGATGCTCTTCTGCCATGAGGATTCAGGATCAGAATTATGTTACCCTGAAAGAGAACAATGATAATTACAGCTAATATGTATGCAGTGCTGAAAGGTTTACAAACAAGATACACAAAATTTCATTTAATTCTAACAAGGACTGAGGGGTGTTAAGTCCTACTAACACCCTCATTTTACTGATAAGATATTAAGGTTGAAAAAGTGACTTGCCCACAGTCAAAAAATATGCAAATGTTTGTGCTAGGATCTGAACTCAAGTCAGTCTGATTCCTGATGTAATTCTCTGAGCTAAACAGACTTTAAAGATATATTTGGCTTGTAGGGACAAAATAACAACCAACTGAAGTGGGAAAAGGAGAAAGTTTTTTTAACAGACTCTGAAGGAACTTTTAGAGTTGGTAAGTCCCTGATTGACTTCTGAAACAGTTCTTTCTTTCTTCTTTCTTCCTTTCTTTCTTTCTTTCTTCCTTTCTTTCTTTCTTTCTTTCTTTCTTTCTTTCTTTCTTTCTTTCTTTCTTTCTTTCTTTCTTTCTT
>NC_058131.1:513678757-513723576 GCF_016433145.1 Gracilinanus agilis
TTTTTTTCAGTTTAACAACATATTGTTACAATTTTTAATAATTGTTTTCTTGCATTTCATAATCCTTGATCTCTCCCCCCCCCCCCCTTAAAAGGTAAATAGGGAAACCCCTATGGATGTTAAATAAATGATTAGTCAGGTTATGTGTGTGTGAGCTGACTAGTTGGGTAATCCTCCCTTTTTGACAGAGTCAATGGCTGCCCTCTGTCCCTAATGGAATAGGGTGAAAGCAAAAGGAAATGCAGAGGTATGAACCAGGGAAAGGAACACCATAGGAATGAAGATTGTCTTGGTTGGTTAGGATTTTGGCTTAATCTAATCTTCCTTGAAGTCTCTTTCTGATCCAACCCCTGCTGGAGGGAAACCAGTATTGGCTGATCCAGGGATTGGCTTAACCTGGACCTAGAGAAAGATTTCTCTCCAAATAAACCTTTCACCCATTAAGCCTCTTTTAGGTTCTTCTCAATTTGATCTGACTGCTTTTGGTTTGAAGTTAGAAGTGGTTTAATAAAGATTAACAAGGAGAGGTTGGGAAGGAGGGAAATAGGGATACCTAACAGGAATGTTTGTCCAAGCAGTTCGACCCTATCAGGCTTCTCTCTCTAAAGGAAACTGTTTCTGCTTCCCTAAGCTATCCTAACAGAAATGACAGTTTTTAGGTTGGCAGACAGAAGAGAGGGATCAGTCCTCTGGTTGTTCCAGCTCCTCTCCCAGCTGCTGTTCTCTTCACACAGATCCCCCCTCAGTTCAGCAAGCAATATGGTTCAGGGCTGACCATGAAAATGGCTTTTTGAATAGTTGAGGACAGGACAATCACTGAGTGGATATCTTGTCTTTTGGAAGTCTCTCAGGGCGCTTCCTCACTCAGTCCAATACCAAGACCCCCGGGGCTGTTAGTAAAATCCCAATTGCCCTCTCTCTCAGCATTCCAATGACTTTTGGCCTCTTCCACAGCTCTCTTACTTGCATGGCTTCTTCTGTGTGAATTCCACCCGGAGACAGCAGTTAATATAATATAGATTGTACATATGTTATTATATAATATATATATGTATATATATATATATTTTTTTTTTCCATTTCTCCCATGTTGTGAAAGAACATTACTTACACAAAGAAAAATTCATGGAGGGAATAAAGTGGAGTGATATGTGTTTACAGACAAATTTATATTAAACATAGAACATACCTTACTTTCTGTGTTCATATGCAAACTAATATTTTAAAAGATATGATTTTTACTTGAATATTTGCTCCATATCTTTCAAATATTTTCTGACTACTAGGCTTTTAAAAAAATCTTTTCCTTAAGAAATAAATATATTTCAGAGAAAAAAATAAAAAAAGTTTGAATTTTCTGTATAATTAGAAAATCTTGAACCCTTGGACTTCATCTCCTAGCATTCCTTTCCTCTTTCATACCCACCTTGCATGCTTATGTATTGTTTATAAGTTTGCTGTAACTGTTTCTTGCTTTTTTTTTCCCATGTGAGCAGCTGTAAAAGCTGGCTTGTTCCTCTAGCTTTTTTATTTTAGTTATTATTAATAAACTTTATTAAATATAATACTTAGAATATTTGGATAGTAATAATTAATCTTATATTTCTCACAATTATTTTTCCTTACTTTCTGTGTATTTCTATGAAAAAAAAGTTTAAAAATGTGATATTTCACTTTAAATTAATATACTTGAAGATTTCAAAGTATTCTATAGTTTTCTTCATGAATCTTACTGTCTGCCCTAAGATTTAGATAGCACAAAAGGTATTTTACTTTACAACTGACATGACTGCAGCACTGAGAAATTAAACTGCTACAACAAAAGATACATTCATACAAGTATACCCACATTTACTAATAGAATTTTTTTCAGTCAAAAAACTGCACTCTGATATATATTTCCAAATGTCTCATTCCCATTTTTGAGCTACATGTATTAAAATATATGTTAGTATGAATTGTTGAATTGTTCCTATAATAGGAAACACATTCAGGAAGATTGAGGTCAAGGCGTGTTTGCATGTGTGTGTGTGTGTGTGTGCGCGCGCGCATGTGTATGTGTGTGTGTAGACTCTCTTTGTATCTGTGTCTGTTTCTTTGTGTCTCTATCTCTCTCTGCCTCTGGCTATCTATGTTTTATAATTTTCAATCCAGTTCAATAAGCATTTTTTGGGCAGCTAGCTGACACAGTAGGCAGCTAGCTGGGCATGCAGTCAGGATAAAGCTAGTAATGTGACTTTGGAGAAGTCATTTAACCTCGTTTGAGTCAGTTTCCTCATATGTAAAATGAATTGAATTGAAGAAGGATTTTTTTTAGTAATTTTGCCAGAAAAAGTTCCATAAAAAGGATATCACAAAGAACAGCCAGCCACAAGCAACTGAACAACAATAAAACCCTCTTTAAGCAACTACTTTGTGCCAGGAAATATGTTAAGTACTGGACATACAAATAAAAAAAATAAAAGACATTCCCTGCCCTCTAGAAGCTTGCAATCAAATGGTCTAAGATAACACACCAAAGGAACCTGGAAAGCTGATAACTCAAGCAGTATATAGATATTCAGCACTTTCCCACCTCTTTCTTAATCTCCTCTCTGTTCTAATTGACTGCAGGAAAGTAGAGTACTAAATTCCTCCAGAAGAGCAGAAATTGAACATCTAATTTAATCCATTTTTCATCTGAAACACTGCTTTGCTGCAACTTATGGAACAGGAACATGTCCTTGGGCTGGCTATCCTAAAGTGTTATTCTTCACCTTCCTTCTCTTTACCTCTCTACCTTTGACTCTCTGATTGATTGAAACCGCCCTTTTTTTAAAAATGGACATTCTACTTCAGTCTTGACCTAAGCTCATTGATTTGCTCATTCACTATTAGTGTGTGTGTAATTAATGAGGAATACAAAATAGATGGTAAAAAAAAAAAAAAACAGCTCATAATAGGATGTTTTAATATTACACCTCGGTTGGTTTTTCTCCCTCTTCCCCTTACCCCACAGATCATCTACCTATTTAGAAAAAGTAACAGGAAGGAAAATGATTTGGCAGGTTAAGGGAATATGACCTTCTGAGAGCCTAATAGTTTAGTCAAACAATGGGGAGAAAAAGGCTATGGATTTTCCTAGTTTTTGTCAACAGACCTGCTACTTCAATTTGTTTCTTATTTCATTTATCTTTTCTGGGATCTTACTAGCTCTGTTTCCTCTGTCTAGTCCCCTCGCATCCATTTCCTTCCTTCTTGCCTCTGCTTTATTTTATTTTATTTTTTGCTACCAGTGAAATCTCTATTCTGTATTATATATCAGAACAAGCATGGAGAGCCTTGAAGCAGCTTTCCTCTACTGTTTTTTTAAACCCTTACTTTCCATCTTGTAATCAGTTCTGTTTATTGGTTCCAAGGCAGAAGAGTGGTAAGGGCCAGGCAATGGGGGTCAAGTGACTTGCTCAGGGTCACTCAGCTGGGAAGTGTCTGAGGCCATATTTGAACCTATGATCACCCATTTATAGGCCTGGCTCTCAATCCACTGAGCAACCCAGCTGCACCCCTCCTTTTTTTTTTTTTTGAGAAACCTAAAAACTGTGGAATAATGTATAGCCCTTCCACAACCCAGTTCAACAAATCTCGATGACATTTTTTGGTCCTCCAAAGCCCCTAATGAGACTCTTTAGTCTTCTATAATTTTTATAAATTTTATAAATTTTTATGAATTTCATAATTCCAGGCCACAGTGACATAAAATATTTCAAGAAGAAAGAATCCTTAACAACTTGAGGCAGGCCCTTGAGAAACAAGCGAAAATAATCACATAGGAAAGTATTTGAGTAGTTATTTGAAAGATGCTAGGATTCTACAAAGCAGAGTAGATAAGGTAGTTGTTGATTGTTTGTTTTCAATTGTGTTCACTCCTTGTGACTCCATTTGGGATTTTCTTGGCAAAAATACTGAAGGAGTTTTGCATTTCCTTTTCCAGCTCATTTTACAAATAAAGAAACTGAGGCAAAAAAAGGTTAAGTGACTTGCCCAGGATCACACATGAGGTAGTACATTCAGATAAGGAGTATAGCCTAGGCAAAGGCAAAAAGAAATTAATTTTATGAAGAGTAAATGAATGGGAGTAAGAGGAAATGGCATTGGAAAGATACAGGTGGGAACCAGGAAGTCTGAACATTTAGTATTCTATCTTAGAGGTAATAGATATTAGTCTATAGTGGTCGAATGGAGGGACTTTATTAAACCAGTGATCAGTGTTTCATATAAAAATAAAATCTGTTATAGAGGTTAAAGCTTCTGAACTTATTCTTACAGCATCACATAATTATTGGTCCAGTGGGACGTTCTCTATGGATTTTAGTCAGGATTCCCATAAAGCTCAGTGACAATTTTTGTACAAAGCAAGAATCAAAGTACAAGCTTGAGTGAATGGAAATAAGAGTAACATTCTGTTCCAAACCACCAAGTCTGTTAAGCCTTTGTGACAGTTTTATGGTTTACAAAGTATGGCAAACGGTTGAAATGTAGCTAAGACTTATAGAAAATCACCAGTAAGCTCAGGTCCCCCAATGTAAAAATATATATTTCAATGTTAGCCTAAATTATATGACCTAGTTTCTTTCTCTTTGTCATTTTCCTTGTATTGAGCCCTTCTTTGATTTCAAACTGTAACAGAAAATAATTTAAAATCTTCCTACTTTCATAGTCTTATAATCTTCTCTGCAAGACTTGAGAGAGTAGAAAATATCTCTCATCTTCTAAAACCAAACTTTGCCTCAGAGCAAAGAGAAAGCCTGAATGAGAAAGACTTAATAAATAACTATCTATCAGGAACTGGTTGTTTGGATTGTTGTCATTGCTGTTAATTTGTTGTTTTTCCCCTTATAGTTAATGCTGGATAATTTATTTTTCAAAAAAGTAAAGTTTATTTGTTTGTTTTTTGTCAATATCTTAATTCTCTGCATGCCTTTGTTCATGTCTCCCACCATGCTTTAAATAGAATCTCCAAAGGCTGAACAAATTGTGGTATCTGATGGTGATGGAATACTATTGTACTGAAAGGAATGATGAACTGGAGGAATTCCATGTGAACTGGAATGACCTGCAGGAATTGATGCAGGTCATTCCTGCAATGATGCAAATGAGTGATACAAAATGAGCAGGACCAGGAGACTGATACATTGTGGCACAATCAAATAGAACAGATTTTCTACTAGTAGCAATGCAATAACCTAGCATAATACCAAGGAATTTATGAGAAAGAATGCTATCCACATTCAGAGAAAGAACTGTAAAAGTAGAAATGCAAAATAAAAACATATGGTTGGTTATGTGGTTCGATGGGGACAGGATTGGGGTTTTGGCTTTAAAAGGTCAAATAAGAATAATATGAAAATAGGTTTTAAACAATGATAAATGTATAACCCAATGGAATTGCTTGTCAGCTCTGGGAGGGGGGAGAAAAGAAGGGTGGGAAAAATCTTGAATCATTTAACCGTGGAAAAATAGTATTAATTAATTAATCAATCAATTAAAATAAATAAATAGAATGACTTTCACTTTTTGAAAACACTAAAATCTTTAAAAGTTCTGCTCAAGTGCCACCTAACTAATGAGGTTCTCCCTTACTAGTTAAAACTTATCGCTTCCTCCTGAATTTTCTTATAGTAATTTACCTAGAATCTTCATGTTTTCCCTAGTATTGAAGTTATTAGTACATTTGTTTCTCCCGTTCCCACATCCTTCTCTATTTTATTATATTGAAAGCCCCTTGAAAGCAGGGAATGCTATTATTTCCCTTTTTTATCCTCAGTATCATGTAAGCATATAGCCTTACATGTTATTAGAATTTATTAAATATTTATTTGGAATTTGAAACTATCTTTATTATACACCTCTGAATTACTTCATTTAACCTTCTGTTTTCAATTTATTCATTCTTGACCAATAAATTTTCAGTCTTGTTAAAAAAACTGGCCTGAACATGTTTTTTAAAAAAGCTGTCAGTTCAAGGATTCTTGGACTGAACCAATAAATCAGCTACAAAGGGACTGATTAAAGATTATAGGCCATAATAATGGAACATTGTTACACAATAGGCAGATTGACCATTCAAAAGTTTGAAGTTATATAAGACAGAAATAAGTGGATTGCATTTTGGCTGTTCAAAGCAATGACAAGACCATGGACTTATAGTTTATAGCAAAAGAAAACATCATTATTCCAGTTCTCCTCTTCAAAGCTCTGTTCCCCAAGCTGGAGTTGAGGGATAGATTGCTTTGTCTTTGTCATTGGTATTCTATTCATATTCAGTTGAAAACTGTTTTTCAAGACAATTAACCTCCCTAAACTACAAGTCATGCCCTAGTTTCTAGTGGCTAACTTGGATTGCCTAATACCCAGATGCATTTGTGATTTAAATGTTCTGAAGGTAAACATAAAAATTAGAATTTAAACAACTAGAAAGGTCATTTGGGTGATGCAGATCTAGCTCTAATGCCATAACCAAAAATATAGCCCTTAATTAACTTTTACAAATATAAAAGATATATAGTGCATAGCTAATGGCAGTAGAGGACACTCTGATTTTCAATTACTCTTTGTAGTTTAGAAAGGTGAGAAAGGTGAGCTGTTACTCGACAGTTAAAAAATACTTTGAAGACATTAGTTATAAAGTACATCATAAAAGTGTTCATTCAGAAAGATGAGAAGCAGCCTGTCATCATTAAAACTCCAAGAAATGTGCACCGCTTAGTACTTCTCTATGTTAGAGGCTATGAAAAGTAACGATTATACAATTATATTACCCAGATCACAGCATCAAAATTTTTCATTTCATGTCAATGTTTTCAGTCTTTTCTCTGTTCATTTCTAGTTGCCTTCCAAGAGAACAGTCATTCTCCATCAGGGTAAGGGCAGTCAAGTGAACCAAAAGGTCAATTTAATTAAAAAGGGGAGAAAAACTTCAAGCCACAGGGGGAAAAAGACCTAGCAAAATGCCAAAATATTTTTTTTTAATTTCAGAATACATGAAGTAAACAGTCGCAAACAATAAGACAAATTTGAAAAGGTTTTCAGTGTCTGAAGAAAAAAGGAAAAATAGGTATATTGTTTTTTTGCTATTTGCTCAACTAACTGATTTTTTTTAATGACAGAGACAAATTAGGGGTTCAAAACACTTAAAAATACAATAAATTTCTAAATCCCAGATAGGGAAAACTTTCTCTTCGTCTCTTCCCCCCTCCCATTAGTTCAAAAAATTCTATAAAAGAAGAAAAATTCTTATGAAATGAAAGTAGATTAAAAGGTAGTATTCTTCCTGGATGACTTCCCCCCCACCAAGATATGCTTAATGAATTTAATATGAGTGCAAGCCATCCATCACTTAGAATACTACCAAAAAATAGGAGATACCATTTAGAGTGCATGATTGTAGTTCAGTTAAACTTTTTCATGAACAGGTTTCAAAGTCTGTAGTATTAATGGTTTGCTAATTTTAAACAGAAATTTAGTCATTAAAATCTGACTTTTCCACTTTAAACATCATAAATGTGCTTCACCTTAACGTGGCTGTTAAATTTTGAACAGGTGGGATATTTTTAGAGATATTGAAAGTGTCACCAACACAACCTTGCCCCAGTTGTGTCCCTACTGACTGGTCATAATTTCAAAAAATAGTGTTACTAATTTATTAAATTCTTTCCTGTGTCTTTTGAGCATATATATTATTGAGCAATAATAGTGAATTAGAGTTACTATATTAACTGGGAATAGTGTTCATGAGTTATTACTCTTGTCCTCTAGCTAGGAGTAATACTTTGGTGGGACAGGTGAGCTTTGAGGAAACCAGGAGCTTTGAACATTATCCATATGATTGAGTAGTTGTAGTAGACTAGACACTAAAGCACTAGAAGATTAAAGCAAAAAAAAAAGAATAGAGACGGGGCACCTAGGTAGCTCAATGGATTGAGAACCAGGCCTAGAGATGGGAAATTCTAAATTCAAATCTGGCCTCATGCACTTCCTAGCTATGTGACCCTAAGCAAGTCATGTAACCCCCTTTGCCTGTCCGGGTCCAGCCGGACACAACCGAGGGGTCCGGGGAAACGGCAACCTAATTACCCATAGGGGAAGAAGAGGGGAAACCTCGCGTGCAAGACACAGAGTTGTTTTGATGGATACGAGGCTCGTTTATTGGAGATCTATGACAAGAATATATACGCTGAGGGCAGAAGGGGGTGGGCAGATACTAAGGGGGAAAGGAACGCGGAAAGGGAGCATAGAAAATCTCTGGTGGATTCTTACTGTCTCCAAGCAAGGCTGGGCCTATGATCAATATCTTATCTTAGAAGAGTGAATGATATCTATTCTTAGAAGAGTGACTATCTTTTCTTAAAGTCTTGGTCCCTAACATTTGCCTAGCCCTTATTGCCTTTCTGCCTTAGAACCAATACAAAATATTGATTCTAAGAGAGCAGGTAAGGGTTTTTTTAAAGGAATAGAGAGAAATTGAAATATGGTAGGCACCAAAATTAAATGGACTTCCTTCATAATTTATAACTGGTTACTTTTGTCTTTGTATTCTCAAAGATAGAGAGCACATATTACAAAGCTATTATTAAAATAATACACGTTAAAGGAAATAACTAGTAATGAATTAAGTAAATATTTTGAATAGACAAATATTTCAGTTGGGACAGTTCCATCTCTGTTACTTACAAACTATGGGACCTTGTGGAAATTGATCTCTCTTTGAGCCTCAGTTTGCTTAACTATAATATGAAGATTGGAATCGATTTCCATATTTCTTAGTTTATGATCCCATAATATTCTATAACATAATATTGTTTTCCTTTTATCTTTGTATTACCAGTGCCTAACACAGAGCCTTTCATAAAGGCTGTCACTTAATAAATAATCGCTTCATCAAATTTGAATTGAATTTTTCTAAACTTTTTTCATATGCCATTAGAGAGCAAATAATAACAGAGATGAAATTAGAAGAAATGATATACTAAAATATACTGTAGAGTAACACTGACCCAAAGACACAGTGTTTTTATTACCCAATTTAGGATGACCTTAAAGATGATTTTCCTATCAACAAGCAAAGAATTTAGTAGAAATTATAATTGTGATCCCAAGAACAATCAGAAACACTAGATCATGAAATACTTAGGGGCAATATAATTGTTGTCTCCAAATACATGAAAAATCATCAATTGGAAGGAACAGACTTTCCTCCTAAAACAAACAAGAGGTCTTTTAAAAATAATATTTCAACATTTAAACAACGATTTTTCAAGCTTAAATATCCTAGTTAGTGGATAAGAACTGAACTTGTGGTTTCACTGATTTAGGGAAATCCTTGATGAGGAAATCCCACTACCAAACCTGGTTAGATCTTTTCTGTGCCTTATGGTGTTAGAGTACTGCCTAGGCCACAGAGAGGTAGAATGGTTGGTGCAGGGTCACAGAGCCACTATGTGTCATGGACAATTCTTCATCATAATTTCTTGGGTCTAGGGCAAGCTCTGTATTTACTATGTATCACTGACTCCCTTTAAATATTTTAATTTCCCTTAAAATGTTTTTGCTTGATTATTTTAGTGATTTTATTTCATTTTTTCTGATTTAAAATACTTCATTCTTCATTTTTTTAAACCCTTATCTTCTGCCTTAGAATCAATACTATTTATTCTAAGGCAGGAGAGTAGTAAGGGCAAGGCAATTGTGGTTAAGTGTGGTTAAGTGACTTGCCCCAGGTCACACAGCTAAGAAATTTCTGAGGCCAGATTTGAACCTAGGACCTCCTGTCTCTAGGTCTGGCTCTCATTCTACTGAGCCACCCAGCTTCTCTCTATTCTTAAATTTCATACTCCTTTATCTATTGTTTAAGACCTTTAACAATTTTATTCCACCTTACCATTCTAGCTTTGGCTTATTAGATTCATTCCTGTAAATTCTAAATTATGGC
Source organism: Gracilinanus agilis (assembly GCF_016433145.1). Lineage (NCBI taxonomy): Eukaryota > Metazoa > Chordata > Mammalia > Didelphimorphia > Didelphidae > Gracilinanus > Gracilinanus agilis. The sequence goes on from NC_058131.1 coordinate 513,688,725, forward strand.
CAACTTGGACTATCTGTCCAATGAACTAACCATTTACAAAAATGTATTCTGTCTTGCACCAGAAATGCTTATTTAAAATAAAAAGGGGGAAAAAACAACTTTATACTCTTAAAATTTTACATATATATATGATACATATATGTGTATATATGGATTAGAATGTAAATAAATAAACAACAACAAATAAATAAATGTGTGTGTGTGTGTGTATGTGTGTGTATACATTCGCCAGACAGAAGTCAGAGAGGAACACTAGATTTTATTCAGTAAGAGGGTGACAAGATCATATCTATGCTTAAGGAAATTAAGGAAGTTTGGTAGCCCTGTGTAGGATGGAATAGATTTGGCAGAGACTAATTAGAAGGCCAATTAATATAGGTAAGAACTTAATCAAAATCAAAGTGGTACCTAAATGATTGGAGAGAAAGAGTATAAGTGTGAAAAGTTGTAATGGGAAAGATGTCAAGATCTGGTAAATCATTAGACAAGGGAGGTGATAAGGCTACCACCAATGTTATGATTCTTGGCAACTGAAAGAAAGGCAGTATCATCAGAAAAAGGAAAATGTATAAAAGATGTAGATCTGAGAAGAAAGATGAGCTATGTCTTGGGTATGTTGAGTTTGAGATCATCTAGGCATTCTATCTGAAAAGTCCAAAAGGCAGTTGGTAATATACGACTAAAGTTTGTGGAAATAGTGGAGCTAAATAAAAAGATGTGTGAAGTATTAGACTATAGATGATAACTAAAATCATTAGAGCTTATCATGTTGCCAGTTGAAAAAACATAGAGAGAGACAAAGAAAGGAATCTAGGATAATCTTAGGGAAAACATATACCAAGAGGGTAATGAAAGTTAGAGCAAAAGAGACTGAGGAGAGAAAAATCCAAGGTGGATAAGTATATCCAAGAGTCCAAAAGGCAAATGACGTCAACAATACCAAATGTAGCAGAGAGATCAAGAAGGTTGAAAAATGGGAAAAAATAGACCATCAGACTTGGTGATTAAGAGACCATTGATAATTTCGGAGTGAGTATTCTCAGTTAAGTGATGAGGTTTTCCAGATTGAAAATGATTAAAGAGTGAGTAAGAGGAGGGGGAAGATAAAGCAAAGAATGGGGAGACCTTATTTTATTCATTTTTAATGAAAAAGGAGAGATATAGGAGATAGCTCAGAGAATTATAAGTGTGACTAAAGATTTTCTAAGAAGGAGGAGATGGGAATGTTTGAAAGTAATAGTAATTTAATTCATGTGGGAACTCATGCCATCCATGCACATTGAACGTGTTCTTTAAAGTATAGTCTTAGAAATATTTATGAGTATCAGAGAGGTTGAATTACTTGTTCAAAGTAACACAACAGTGGTAGTTTACTGCCAATATTTTCTACTTCTTTCTATGCTTGGAATTACTTCCCTTGCTGAATTATTACCTGTTCTAAATCTAATGGTATCCGTTCCTGATTTATCAGCCTGCTTGTACCTCACATATCACTTTTTCTTGTCCTGACATTCTTTGTCATGTGTCATGTTTTCCAAAAAATAATTAGACATGATATTCCCCCTAACACTCTCTATCTGTGTTGGGTGATCTTGGGTAAGTCACTAGGCCTCTGTGAGATGGAAATAATTCTTTAGGATTCTAAACAATGAATAGGTTTAACTTATATCAGTGGTTTGATAGAAAAAAAAAATAGGTCCTTAACTCAATAATTGCTCTACCATGTAAGACCTGCAAAAGAAAGTATAGCATCTTATGTAAGTGCTATATCACTTTTAGTGCCTAGCTATGCTCTGCATGTAGCAGGCAGTTAATAGATGCATGTGGAATTGGACTGAGTGATTTACTCTGGAAGAAAACACTGTTATCACTATAAAAATGTAGAATGAATCCATCATGCATTTGTGGCATTGTACCTGCTTAAAACAATACCTGGAATGGGATACAGCAGAAAGCTGAGAGTCCAGAAATGCAAATTAAAGTGAGGTAAGACCCCCTACTACTGTTTGTAAGCAATCAAAACCATAAAACTTTGTCAGCAGAAGCAAGAATAATATAGTAGAAATAGAATGTCTGAACTCAGAAGACTTACCTGAAAATCTTGTCCTCTATCTGACTTTGTATGTGCCACTCAGTCATAGGCCTCAGTTTCCTCATCTGTTCAACTATGAATGTCTACTCAAATTTGACTGTTCCTTTTTTTATGAAGCCAATACTATGATTCACACTCTCAGCATCCCTGGCATAGATTGTTACATTGGCCTCCTAATTGTTACCTCTACTTTGTTTCTCTCCACTCAATAACCTGAACACTGCTATCTCCTAGGTACCATTTGTCTCTAAATTAATTATCACAAATAAAAAGTAGAAGACTACTCATGTGTAGGTCATATCCATAAAAATCAGACCAATTTATTCCTTTTTTCACTTTATAGTTACTATGCCAAGAACAATTTATTGAATGGAATAAACTAAACCCTGCTGTTGATGCTTATTATCTATTTAACTTTGGAAAAGTAATTTAATCTCCTTTGACTTCTTTCCTCATAGACTCAGAAGTGGAAGAGACTAGACACAGACTTGATTTCCTTTTCATTTCTACAATATAAAAATGCAAAATGACTATTGGGAGTATATGGGGAATGAATTTGAGGACAATATTAGCACAGTAAGGACTTGCAGGAAATTTACAAAATATTCAAGTAATAACTTCCCATTGTTATTTGCAGAGATCTCTCAAACTTTAGCCAACACATTAACTAGATTAATCAGGAAGGACTGGGCTGTCTGTACCAGTAGCAAAAGTTTGCATTGCTGATTTGACATCAGAAAAAGATTGAATTATTTTGTGCATTTTTTTGCTGGTGACTATTTTGGAAATATTTTTAATAATGGCATCTCTATTTTTATTACATTCATATCTTTTATGGTTCCCAAAATATTATCATTACTATATCCACAAATGCAAAAAAGAATAAAATATCACATTAATATTAAAATCAACCATGCCAGGTCAAGTACAGAGGCCATCACATTGGCTATTCCTTCCATCTGATACCTCATGAGAATTTGGCCTTCAGTATTGGTTCTTAATTTGACTTTCTCTTTTCAATTCATGATGCAAATGAATGTTAGTTTGCTGGAGATTTTCTTTTCATTATTCCTGGACTACTGAGCTATTATGTAAATATTTTAGTTAAGCACCTTAATATGTCATATGAACATGCATTGTTTTTTCAGTACTGGTGGAAAGCATATGTCCTATAATTAGAAAAGTCTATATACTTTTCCCTATTCACCTATTTTTGGCAAATGGAAAAGAAACAATTCTGATCTTATTTGCCTTATTGCCTGTGGATATAGTAAGCCTATATCCCCCAAAGTGGTGTGTTTGCTGTCTGGTTTAAAAACATAATGTGGTGTGTAACCTATATTTTTTCTTAAATCTTCTTCAAGGTATTTTTTTCCCTTTATCTTATACACTGCTATTATAACTGAGGTTCTCCTTCTCCATGTAAGACTTTTTAAAAGTACAAAAGAGATTTATTATTTTGATAATTTACCAGAACAAGACATTACACATATTCTTCAAGGGAAACCATGTGAAATTATGGACATTTGGAAGCACTAATAGAATTTGATACTTTTTAGATGTAATTAAGGCCAAAATGATCCAAGCATTTCCTTTATCCAAACACTTTATAATAATCCTTACATCAATTCACAAGTCCATAAATGTCCCAAGGGACATTCACCTGGTAGAGAAAATCTCATATGAATAATAAATTTGATTTACTTTTACAAGAAAAAACAAGAAACAATGATTTACCTTTACATTTCAAAAATGGTTATATGTGCATATTTCTGGTAGGCCATGACTTACTGCAGTCACATGAAGTTAGAAAATCTTTAGATATCAATCTTTACTATAAATGAGAAGAGTAAATTATAAGATATTTTTAAACTACTGAAATTTGTGGATGCATTATTATTAGAGATGTATAGGTTCCTAGATGTTGAAGAGATCATAAAGATAACATAGTCCAAACCATACATTTTACAAATGAGTAAACTGAGCAACAAAAAGTTTAGTGGAGTGTCAAAAGTTAAGTATTTGCTTAATAAGAAAACTGTAATTAAAACTTAGACCTCCTGACAAGTAGTAAAATAATTTTTCTTTTTTTATTGATTTTTTATTTATTTCTTTAAATGTTTCCCATTTATAGATAAAAAAATTAACTTTAAACAATTGAATTCCAAATTAGCTCCTTCTTCCCTTCCCCTCATTATTCCTTGAGATAGTAAGCAATTTGCTACATTTCAAAAGAAGACACAAAGTAAAACAATAAAAATAAAATAAAAAATGTAAGGGTGATTAAGAGAGATGCATTGAAAGATGGGGGAAGAAAGAGGTAAAATTTTTGTCACATAAAAGAGTCATGAAAGCAAGAGTTTTACTGTGAAGGAGAAAATTAGGGTAGCAATAATGCATTAACCTCACATTTGTAAGAACTGGTTCCAAAACAGATATATAAAATATGTGTGTATATATATACTCAGTTGTATATAGAAATGTAACTTACCTAATACAGAAATAGGAGGGGAAAGTGATAGCAGATGTGGGGAGAAGTGTTAGAAGGGAGGATAGATTAAGGAGGCAGTGGTAAAAAGCAAAATAGATTTTTGAGAAGAGAGTATAAAAAAGAAAAAACAAGAAACAAGAAAATGGAATAGATGGAAAATACAACTATACTCATAACTATAAATGAATGTTATTTTTTTTTTCTTGTGGCATTTTATTTTATTGAAAAAAAATAAGATGACCAAAAAGATCTCCCATCAAACACTTTGGGCACTAGATTTGTATCTCTTTCCTTTCCTCTAAGCATGTATACTACCAAAGTCCTAGATAACAAAAGAGTATTTACATACTGATTGCAAAATAAATAAAAAATAATGGAACATTATTTGTTTCCACAGATTCACTCTGTTTTCTTAGTAGTCAAAGCCTTCTGCTTCATTTTCCTTTTTTTGTTTTCAAATCCACTTTGGGCTCTGGTTTCACAAAGAGTATTTCCACTGGCTTTTCTTCAGCTGGTGTCTTAAAACATCATCAGTGGGATCTTCTGGAACAATAGTTTTATCTTCTTTCTTCTTGAGTCTTTGTACATCTTTGACTTGTTGTCTCTGTATTTTGCAGCTGTGGTCATTCTCACTATATGTCGATGCATGTTTGGTGACTGATAATGTGGATTTTCATATAAAGTTGGTCATCCAAAGCTGCTTTGGAAAATCTTTATGAGATTCAAGACAAAACGAGGTCCAATTTCTACAAGAGCTGCAAGTTCCTCTATAATCTGATAGTTATGAAACCAGATCCTATAATCCATAATGGTGAAGGTAAACACATGGTCAACAAATGGTTGGCTTTTGGGATGGTATTGAGGAGTACAAAAAATTCTGAATAAGTTCTTTTATCAAAGAATAATGTGGTGATTCATCAAAAGTAGGATAAAAAGACAGAAGAGGACTTGAACCTCTTAAACAGTTTCCAGTCATCTTTAACTCTGCCAAAGTATGAATATTCTGAACTTAAAACTTAGCTGAAGGTCCTTAGAGGTGGATTGGAAAGCCACATATAGACATCCTGTTTTTTCTTAGCTTCAAAATAGATACATTTATTGCAGTTTTTTATTTCACAGACCTCATTAATTACAAACAATTTGTCCTTCTAGTCCATTTTGTTATCTGCTTTAGAATGAGGCATCATTGTTCTTAAATCTTGCATTAAGTGTCTTGTTCTGAAATTCATTCCCCTTGATTAAAAGGTAAGAACTAGTTCCTTATTCTTCCATTTACCCTTGGAGACTGGGCTGGGATGCAGTACTCCTCTTCCTTCTCTGCCTTCCCTGGGGCTAGAGGGAGCAGTTTGGCAAGAGCTCTGGCCTCTTTCCCCTTCCCTTTCAGCTTCTTGGCCTCAGGACCTCCTCCTCAATGCTGCTTCCTCTTGGTGACCACCATATTGCTTAGATTCCCCTGCTCTGGCTGTCCTGAATGAATGTTATTAGGATAAGATAACTCATAAAATGGAATTGGATAGCAGATTGAATTAGAAAAGAGAATCCATCAATATGTTGAATATAATATGGCTTTGTCAACATTTGACATAGAAAGATATACATAGAATTAAAATAAAAGCAAATTTTAGAGCAAATTCTAAGACATTTCAGCTAAACTAAAGAGATAATGGTAACAATCATGATCTCAGACAAAACAAAAGGAAAAATAAAAAGGGATAATCTGGGAAACTACATTTTTAAAATACCATAGGCAATGAAATGATATCAATCTTTTTTATGCCAAATTTCTCTGATAAAGGACTTATTTTTCAAATACATACTTGGCATAGAATTGAATAAAGTTTATCAGACCATTAGCTGTTCCTCAACTGAATAATAGTTAGTTGTTCCACAATTGATAAATGGTCAAAAGATATAAAAAAAGTTTTTCAGAGAAAGAAATCAAATCTATCTAAAGTCATATGAAAAATAAATCAATATTGATTAAAGAAAAGCAAATTAAAACAACTCTATGGTACCAATTCACATCCAACATGAATGACAAATGCTGTAGGGGTTGAAAGAAAAATAGGTATAATAATGCTGTCACTGGAGTTAAGATTTGAGCCAACCACTGCGGAGAGAACCTTGAACTATGTCCAAGGGTATTTCAAACTGTATATACCTAGTCTTCCAACAATACTACTACTAGATCTCTATCCTGAAAAGATCAAATAAAAGGGAAAATAACTTATTTGTACAAAAATATTTATTGCAGTTCTTTTGGGATTAAGAAAGAATAGAAAACTGAGGTTGTTATCCGTCATTTGAAGAATGGCTGAACAAGTTGCGGTGATTATAATGGAACATAATTGTTCTACAAGAAATGATGAGTGTGATTATTTTTTGGAAAATTCTGGTAGGACTTAAATTAACTAATGCAATGTGAGGTTAGCAGAATCAGAAGGACATTGGAAACAATAAAAGCAATATTTTTTGGTGATGAATTGTAAATGACTTAGTCATTCTAATCAATACATTCCCAAGACTCATAATGCAAAATGTCATCAGCCTTCAGAGAAAGAATTGATGAAGTCTGAATGCAGACCAAAACATACTACATTTCAATTTCTTTCTTCTTTTTTCTTTTTTTTTTGTTTGAGATCTTATCCAAAAAGTGATTAATACAAAATCTATACCAGAATTTGTTTATTATCTCAAGAAGGAGGGAATTGAGTAAGAGGAGAGGGTGGAAGGTGGGAGACAGTTTGGCATGCACGTGTTTACATGTAAATAGGGAAAATAAAATATAATTTTAAAATTATACAATGAGTAAAAGGTTAAAAGATATGAATTGTAAATTGGACAATAGTAGACAATTTCCTAGAATTAAACTTGTAATAAGTGGATTTCTGAGTTAGTTTGTGCTACATTGCCTACTTCTAGGCTTTCTCTTCTCTAATGCAGCCATCATACAAGTACCAAAATAATTCTCCTAGTTCATAGAACTAACCATGTTCATAAACCTTCAGATGCTTCTTATTGCCTTTACATGGGATAAAATAAAAGGTCTGTTGCCAGGCAATTAAGGAAACATTAAAAAATGGTTCTAATTTCCTAGATATATTGTACATGATAGAGACCCAGGTTTAGGGGTAAAAACACAGGTTCAAATCTTGCCTCTGACTGTCTGTGTGACTTGCATTGGGCAAGTCACATAAACTCTCAATTTCTAGGCAACTCTGTAGGAGAATAGTAGATATTTTTCATCCAGAATATTATATGCCAATGAAACTAAATGTCTAATTAATATTCCTATTCATACTTCTCTATGTGATAACCAAATTGGACAATCAGCTCAATCTTGCTGTGAAATTTCCCATGTTTATATTTGTAGTATATTCACCTTGCCTAGAATGACTTCCCTCCATATCTTGAAATACAGAATTTTTTCTCTTCCTCATAGTTCAACTCAGCTGTCACCTAATATATGAAATCTTCACTAATACCCAGCTGAAAGTCATCTCTTCCTATTTTTAGGACACTTTCTCCTTCTCCTCATTCTCTTATGATATATCATATTTATTTATATAAAAATGTAAGGGAAGTAGCTATGATTATTTTTTCTTTCGGTAATCCTAAGATCTTGCAAATTACCCCCCAAAATGAATCAAACTGATTCTTTCAATCAGCAGCATAAGCAATTCTTGGTATGTGAACTTCCCACCAACAGAATGACTACAACTCTGTAAAATAATTTAGAGAACTGCTGGAGAATTCGGAAGTTAAATGACCTGTACAGTAACATAATTCATTTGTGACAGAATAGTCTTTGAATCCAGACTTTGGTCTTTCTAGCATCTTCCTCCCAAAGTTACTGTGAGGAAAAAAATAGTTAATATTTGTAAAGAGTACATGGCTTATAGTAGATGCTTTAAAATTATTGTTAATTTTCTTTGTCTACAAACTTCACTTTGACTGTCCAGTAGTCTATACTGCCTTTCACATAGTAGTCACCAAATGTATTTTTTTGAATTCAATAGAAATATCCAGGCATGTTTTTGCCAAGATAGTTAATACTTTTATTCCCTGTCTTTCTCTATAAGCAGAAATATTAAACATAAGCCAGAAGGTGATTGAGCAGACATTATATTTGGAGTTCTCTATTGAATATAGTACATTATGGTATAGTTTTCTTATCCTCTTCTAATATTTGTGTAATTTACCGAGAAAGCATTTAGTGATCTATCTCAGTAAAGTATAAATGGTAATGATGATGATGAGCTTCCCTGCTTGGATATATTGAGGTTTCAGTCTCATGCTAGGATGCTTTTCATAATATTCTTGAATAGCAGGAACACATATTAATTGAACGTTATATTTTCTAATATTTCCAACTAACTACTATTAATTGTATGGGGTAGGGAGAGAGGGCAACTAAGCTAAACCATCTTAAATGGGAATAAATCATATTTGGAAAATTATATTTATTATGTAGGAATATCATACAAGGAAAAATACATATATTTTTCTGTCTTACCTAACTTGACTTTTTCATAAGCCCATTGCTCTTTGAGACCTATTAAAATTTGTCATAATAGCAACTGAAATCATTATCATGTTCTTTGTGTTACTCCAAAAGGAAAATAGTTTCTGGGAAGGCAAATATATAAAAAAGCAATTCTGTTCCTTTTCCCTTTTGTTATTTGTCAGTCTAGTCCAATTTCATTATTGTCTTTCCTATCCATCAATGTACATGTTTTTAGCACACCTCTTCCTACCATATGCCTGTCCTCCACCCTATTTACTAGAAGAATAGCAAGAGGCAAAAATGAACTGCAGTGTGAACAGTCTGTTCAACCTGACTATTCTTGGTCATCTTGAGTACTGAGAAAATAACTTACAAACTATCTGTTTTCTAACTGTTTTCTTCATTAAAATATCAATAGGTAGAGGAAAGGAACTGTCTCTCTGAATATATTTTGATACTTAGCAAACTATGTGCTACTTTTGGGTTTTTTGATTAATTAATCATTTATAGAAAAAAATCTGATAGGGAAGGGAGAGAGTGAAGGAGGCAGAGGAAGCTAGAGAGACAGGGAATGAGAGAATAATATTACTAAGTATTATATTAAAGTCTGAGAATATAAATGCACACAAATAAGACAGTCTTTACTCTATGAGAACCAACATTCTAATGGTGGAAGACAATATGAAGAAGAGTACATTTCCCCCTAAAAGAAATGGTATACCTCTGCAAGGTCAGGGCAAGGATGTAGTATAGAAGTGCAATTCCCAATAAGATAAGGTACAATATTCATCCTTGGAGAAAAGGAAGGAAAAAGCCAGAGTTTTAGATTAGGTGGAGAATGGTTAAAGAATGTATCCATGTTAAGCAGGTTGCAGAAAGTATTTTGTAAAGGTGTAAGGGAAATTTTTTTTTTGGTTTGTTTTGTTTTTAAACCCTTACCTTCTGTCTTAGAATCAATACTGTGTATTGTTTCCAAGGCAGAAAAGTGATAAAGGCTCAGCAATGGGAGTTAAGTGACTTAGCCAGGGTTACACAGTTGGAAGCATCTGAAACCAGATTTGAACCTAGGACCTCCTGTCTCTAGGCCTGGCTCTCAATCCACTGAGCAACCCAGCTGTCCCAAAACATTTTTTTTAAACCCTTACCTTCCATCTTGGAGTCAATACTGTGTATTGGCCCCAAGACAGAAGAGTGGTAAGGGCTAGGCAATGGGGGTTAAGTGACTTGCCCATGGTCATACAGCAGGGAAGTGTCTGATGGCAGATTTGAACCTAGGACTTCCCATCTCTAGGCCTGGCTCTCAATCCACTGAGCCACCTGGCTATCCCGAAACTATTTTTTAAAGCAAAGCAATCCCACAAAATCTTTACTGACTTTCAGTCACAGATTAGATTTGCTCAGCTTTTTCATTTGGTCACAGATGGCAGTCATTCAATTTTTTGGAGAATTATTTGACCAAGTGAAGGAAAATGGGAATTATGCATTAGCAGGAAGAAAAAAAAACTGATTTGAATCAAGCATACATCATTTAGGATCATGGCACAAAATATTTTTTAAATTTCATATTAATATTTTTACTGCTAAAAGTATCCTAAAAGATATATCAACTACCATCTAAAGAGAACTATAGATTATAAAGAATGATTCTACCTATAAACCCATAAAAAATAAGAGTAGCTATTAACATAAGCTTAAATTTTGAGACTAAATACCAACCTGGAGTTAGGTATTGTGCATATTATCATCCCCATTTTACAGATGAGGAAACTGAAGATCAGAGGCTAACTGATTCAGACATAGTCACATAGCCTTTTAAATGCCTCAAGCTAGGTTGGAAGTGAGTTCTTCCAGACTCCAAGTTCAGCACTCAATGCATTTATCAATATTACCTTATCTATAAATGTGATTTGAAAACTCATTGACTCATTAAAAGTTGATGAAGGGCTTTTCACAGTCTCCCCAGATTATAGAAGAAAAAATCGTAATAAAGGTAAATCAAACTGGAAAAAGTTCCTACTCCGAGAGACTGCCATTTACACAATTGCGTGTACAATATGTCAATTTGTTCCCTGCCAAACCGCTTGTTTGCTATCATGTAGACATAGCCAAAGAGTGATTACTCAGGGATTAAGCCAGGTAATTATTTAATTACTGAAAATGAACAGATATGTAATTCACACCTGACCCAAATGAAAAATTTCAGATCTTCCTTTCTCCATTGTTATGCCTAAACGCATTCCAGATTGGCCATTTTAAAGAAAAAGAGTCCAGTTATAACAAACAAATGGTGGCCAATTCACTAAAAAAAAAAAATAGTCTCATTTTAATCAACTAAATCAATTGTTTCTCTGTACTAGATGGCTGTTTGATTGAAGGAACTGATAATTCATGTTATTAAAATGGTGAAATATATTGACCTAATATTATCTATAAAAATATTATCTATAAACAAAATTATATATATATATATTGGTGTTTAGTGGCATTATAATATCTATCTATAAACAAAATTATACTTAATTTTGTTTATAGATAGATAGATAGATATAATTGTTTATAGACAATATTGTTTATAGATAATACTAAGTCAATATATTTCACTATATATTATATATATATATCAGTAGATAAAACATCCCGTACCCTAACTTTGCACTTTGTGTACCTTCCAGAAAGTCATCCCAGGTTGCCATTGATTTGTGATTCAAAAGTCTCTCTAAATCATAGCCAACAAGCCTTCATCAGTGAGTATCATTTTACCCAACTTCTTCCTGGAACAGAAGTATAATTCAAAGCAAAGGCATTTAATGAATAGAATAGTAATAGCATGACAATAACAATAGTTCACCTATTCCTAATCTCAAACAGAGCTCCCTATGCCATAACTGATCACACCTTCTAGTAAAATTAGTGAACAAGCATCATATTTTTTTCCATTTTTGGAATGGAGCTATGATTTCAATATTAAAGTGACCTACCTGTATATAAAATCCTTCTAATTCTACAAGTCTGTACAAGCTCTGATACTTTTAGTTCCAGGAAATTTCTGAGAGCAATGGAAGGTTAAGTGACTTGCTTAAGATCATACAACCAGGACTATTTTGTGTGGCTCAAATCCATGTTTTCTTGACTCTAAGGTCAGCTCATCTCTCCATGTCTTGGCTCCCCAGAGCATTACCACATGAAAAAATAAATATACAGCCATCTTTGCTAATTAACATACATATGTATATTTTATTAGGTATCATATTTATTTTAGGATATTATTTTATTAGTATACATAATTATTGGGATATATATTTATTATGTCATATTATTATTATAATATTTCCTTTGTCTATAAATGTCTGTATAATGAAATTATGTGAAATGTCTATAGTATCACTAATATAAAAGAATAACATGAAGCAGTCCATGATTGCTTATGTACCTGTACTATAGTATCAAATGAGGTGGTAGTTTATTATTTTTCTAAATAATGATAGCTGGTGTTTATACAAGCACTTTAAGATTTAAAGTGGACTTTATATATATTGTGTAACTTATTCATAACAATACTGGAATGTAAGTGCTAATATTGTCTCCACTAAATAGATGAAGAAAGTGAGGTTGAATGACTAATCCAGGGTCACATAGCTATTTGGTATCTAAGACAGGATTTGAACTCAGGACTTTCTGACTCCAAAAAAGTCAACATTCATTTGATTATTCCACTCCATCCTCAAACTACCTAAAATATGGCAGGAAAGTATGTAGTAGTGAAAGGTAAAGATGCCCAGATCTGGCATGAATGCGTACTCATTTATTTCCTGCCTTGAGGTCCCACCAGGTGTTGAGTTTTTTGTTTCATTTTGAATTTCTTGCTTGTTAATGATTAAATGATCCTTTTCTCGGGTGCCTCATAAATAGGGGCTCAGCTGTACTAGTGACCAAAGAGTTCCGTGGGGCACTTGAGCCTTTTAGTCTTAGAGACCCAGAAAGAACAGCAGAGAGAAGCTATCCTGTTCTCAGTGGTTTCTGTTTCAGCCACTTCACTGGGAACAAAGAACGGAGTCCTCTCATCTCTAAAACAAGTTGTGCCAAGGTGAAAAGAAACATATTTTTCGAAGAACACTTCTCTGTGATCCTATTTTAACATTTGTTTCCCCTCTTAACTGATCCATGAAATACTGTCTCTGAGAAATTCTCTACTTCAAATATCTGATAAAAGATACAAGACTCTTGTAATATCATTTTCAATAAGAAGATGGAAGGGTAGCTATATTGGGGTTATCCATTTTGTTTCCCTATGAGACTATCGTTACAAATCTTTTTAAGCATTATAGGAAAGTTCCTGAGTGCTTTCTCAGGAGATGAAGGTTTAGGGGAAAGGAGACACGAACTGATAAGGCAGAGTTAGAAATATTTCAAATTGATATTTTTCTTTTAAATGAGGGTTTTCTTATTCTTCCTTTGGGCAGAGGAAGGAAAAAATATGATTTTGTCTCCAGAGAAGTTTAGCATATCAAACTCTATCAAAATATATATATATATATACATATATATACACATATATATATGTGTGTGTATACATGCATGTCTATTAAAACACACATAATAAAATAATGTTCTATAAAGAGATTTTTGAAGAAAAAAAACCACTACCATAGTGCGTCTGAAAGCATTAGCTTATTCTTAATTATGTCTGGTGTGCATTAGATTGGAAGAGCTTGTGTAGTGATATCAAAGCCATGATATTTTATATATTGTGACAGACTGAACAACCAGCGGGATGCTGAGCAAAACACTGTAGAACCAATTTCGTTTCTGAACCATTACAAAAGCTATAGAAATAATTCTTTCCTTAAAAGAGCAATTCCCAGGCCAAGCCTCTGTCTCCTCTCCATAGCAGAAAGGTATTTTACGTCCTGTTCCTAGAACCTCTCACCTAATCTGATGTAATGTGCATTCTGAACCTGCTCACCGAAACGCATCGTTGCTTACCCAGTTTTACATTCACTTAACAGAGGGTGGCAGATAGTTATGCTTGTGATGCCAAGTTTATGTATGCAGCCATTCAGATGGAGAAATTAATGTTTTTAAATATACCTATTAGAGCCATCAGAGGTTTTAATTTTTCAGTTCCAGTCATTTCACTAGAGACAAATGCTCTCGCGTCATTTTCTGGCGAGTGCGTTTGTGCATGTAGATTTGAGTGAATAAAAGATTCACTTTGTAAAGTCGTTTTAGAAATGACTTAAAGTAGTTTAAATATAACGGTACACTCAGATGTTCAAAGGTGTCCATCCTGCATACAAAAAAATAACGTCGAATACATCAATGTTCTGTGATTTTGTTGGCATGGCCAACTGACCAGACACTGAGTCCCATGGACAACTTTTTATCTTAGTTGCCTGATGTTGGAAATGTTAAATGACTTTGCCCGTGGCTATACAACTAACAGGCTTTAGAAGGGGTAAATTAATCCTGGGGTTGTCTTGACTAAGCTGTTTTCTGTCTGTTCACTCTCCAGTATGATTTGCTTCTCAATGAAATCAGAAATCTCTTTAATCTCTGGAAAAGATGCAGTATGGTGGGACATCTTAGCATGGTGTATATATAAAAGCAGTGTATTCAGAGTTTATAAAATCTGGATTGAAATCATAGTAGTCTTTCCTGTGGGAGATTGGTGATGTCACTTTCCTCCCCTGGGCTTCAGTTTAAGGATCTCTACAATGAAAAATTTGCATTAGATGATTATTGTTGTCCCTTCCAGCCCTAAAATCCTTTGAAATTAAGAAATATATAAAATGATGGTAAATAGTTATATAAAAAAGAAGAAAAGGCCAAAGGAAACCACAAGATTAGTTTCTTATTGCTTTCTGAAGAGGGCTGGCTGGAGACTTTGGTAATTCTTCATCATATTACACAAAGGGAAAAACATCAATATTTAAGTGATTGTTATTAATATAACATCAGCAGAAAGGCATGATAAAGGAAATGAAGTGCCAATGAAACTTGAAAACATTCTAAAAATGAAATTTAAAGTCCTTTGAAGAACAGATTTTTAGTATGTTTGAGGGAAACATCAGTTAATATTATTGTGGATTGATTATATTCCTTAGCCTTTTACATTGTTGTTTTATTATTTAATTTTGATCCCAAAGATTTCTTACTTCATTTATTAATTCAATGTGTTTATTAAGTATCTACTATGTCATTTACTGAGTCACTTGTTGAGAATAAAGAGAAAAGAAAAAAAAACAGAAATAATCTTGACCCTCAAATAATTTAAGTTCTGGGGAGGGGAGATATACAATTAATAACTAACAAACATTATCAAGTAATATAAGGGAGGGACAGAGGAGTCTTGAAAATTGGAATGATCAGAAAAGGCTTGGTATCGGAGGTGGCACCTGAGCCAACCTTTGAAATAATACAGAAAAGCTCGAGATTCCAAAATATGAAGGAAATGAAGGAAGACATTCTAGCAATGGCAAATATTCTGTGCAAAGCTTGGAGACAAGAGATGGAAACTTTTGTTCTAGAAAAAAGTAGGCCAGGTTACCTGGGGGGAAAAAAAAGAATGCATGAAAGGCAGCAACAACAAAAACCTCCAGCTTAAACCAGTTGAAAAAAATTTAATGCCAAAAAGAGGAATTACAATTTTAACTTAGAGTCAATAGGGAGAAACTAGAATTTCTTTAGTAGGAGAGTGGCATTTTCTGTGTTGTTCAAGATAGATGATGGGTAAAAAATTCCATGGTCCCTAATTTTCTCATGGTATCACCCTTTATGTCTAAATCATGCACTCATTTTGAGTTTGTTTTGGTATACAATGCATGATCTTGGTCTATACATCATTTTTGCCATATTTTGCCCAGAAGTTTTTGTCAAATAATGAATTCTTGTCCCCAAAGTTTATTTTGATCTATTAGACACTAAATTAGTATGGTCATTCATTTCTTCTATAATATTCACAAGATATTCTTCTGATCCCTACTGTATTCCTTAGTGTGTATCAGGTTGTTCTGATGATTAACACTTTATAATGCAATTTGCTATCTGATCGGGGTAAGCCAATTTCCATCATTTATTTTCATTGATTCAATTGGTATTTTTAAATTTTATCCTTCCACATAAATGCTGCTGTTATGTTTGTAGCTATGACATATTTTGGTAGTTTGAATTGTATGATACCTAATAAGTACATTAATTTGTCTAGAATTGTCATTTTTATTACATTTCTTAGGCTACCCATGAGCGGTTGACATTTTTCTAATTGTTTAGACTTGACTTAATTTGTGTGAAAAGTGTTTTATAATTTTGTTTATGTATTTTTTGCATTTGTCTTGGCAGGTAAACTCCCAAGTATTTTCCATGAATTTCAGTTATTTTAAAGGTAATTCGTCTTTCTAACTCTTCCAGATGTGTTTTACTAGTGGTATAAAGACATGTTAATGATTTGTGCATTTATTGTGCATCCTGTAACTTTGGTAATTTTTTTTACTTTTTTCAACAGGTTTCTTAATTGGGATTATAGAAATACCATAATATCATCTGCAAAGAATGATAATTTAGTTTAATGTCCTCATTATCTATTCTAATTATTCTGATTTCTTTTTCTTCTCCTATTGCTAATGTTCACATTTCTAGATTATTGAGTAGTAATGGTGATAAAAGGCATCCTTGCTTCCCTCCTGATCTTACTGGGAAGGCTTCTAGCTTGTCCTCATAACAAATAATGCTTAGTGCTCATTTAAGACAGACACTACTCAATCATTTTAATGAAAGTTCTATTTATTGTTATGCTTTATAGTGTTTTAATAGAATAGGTATTGTATTTTATCAGAGACTTTTCCTTCATCTATTGAGATAATCATATGATTCCTGTTGGTTTTGTTATTGATATGGTCAATTATGCTCATAGTTTTCTCAGTATTTAAACCAAACTTGCATTCCTGGTATAAATTTCATTTGTGATTTTCATAGTGAATGATTTTTTAAACATATTATTTGAATTCCCTTTCTAGTGTTTTATTTAACATTTTTGCATCCATATTCATTAAAGATATTGGTCTAGTTTTCTTTCTTTATTTTTGCTACTTCAGTTTTAGATACCAGCACTATGTTAGCATTATAAAAGGAATTTTGTAAAACTTCTTTGTCTCTTTTTCCAGAGTTAATATAGTTTGAGGATTGATTGTTCCTTAAATGTTTGGTAGAATTTACTTGGGAATCCATTTGTACCTGGAGATTTTTTTCCTTAGAGAGTTCATTATTAACTTATTCAATTTCTTTTTTCTCAGATAGTTTTTTAAAGTATTCTATTTAATTCTCTGCTAATCTGGGCAATTTATATTTTGTATTCATCCATTTCATTTAGACTGTCAGATTTTTTTACATGTAACTGCAAAATAACTCCTAATAATTACTTTAATTTACTCTTCATTGGTGCTCAATTTATCCCTTTCATTTTTGATCTAGTAATTTAGTTTTCTTTCTTTTTTTAAAATTACATTAACCAAAGGTTTTCTCTTTTATTTTATTTTTCATAACTCTACCTTCTTTTTTTATTTATTAGTTCATAATATTTCTTTCATTTTTATAACATTTCCTTTGATTCTAAGCATATTCAACTGGGGTTTTTTAAATTTGTCATATTTTCTAGGTTTGTTATCGTTTGCATACACAATTCATTGATCTGTTTTTTTCTCTATTTTATTAATTTAAATTTTTGGAAGTATAAATTTCCTCCTCACTATTGCTTTGGCTATGTCCCATTAATTTTGATCTTGTTTTATCATTGTCATTCTCTTTAATAAAATTAGTTGCTTCTCTAGAATTAAATTGTTTACTTTCAAATTAATTCTTACAATCTATCTATTACCTTTTACAGAATGTAATTTTTATTATATTATGATAGGAAAGAGATGCATTTAGTATTTCTGCTTTTCTCTATTTCTCTATTGTGAAATTTTTGACCTGATAAATGCCATATACCACTGAGAAAAAATTTATATTCTTTTTTATTCTTTCAATTTTTTCCAGATGTCTACCATATATAATGTTTCTATAATTGTATCCACCTCCTTAAATTATTTTTGTTAAATTCTTCTACTTCTCAAAGGGGAAAATTGAGGTTTACTACACCTATTATTTTACTCTTTCCTCCTATAGCTCATTTATCTTCTTTTTAAAAATGTAGATGGGGCAAAGTCAATACAGCAAAGAAGGTATACAGACCCATTTGATTTCTACCAAATTACCCTCCCAAAAGCTATGATAACTTCCAAAGCATAACTTCCAAAAAGGCAAGGTTAATTCATTTTTCAGCCCAAACAACACAACTTAGAAGTCTAGCTCTAAGGCTCTAGTGCACTGGCATGGAGGTGAGGTGCAGCACACCAGGACAGACCTCTTCTACAGCAACAGGCCATGGGCACAAATGAAACAACAACCAACCTTTCTGGAACTCTCAGCCACAGATAGTAAAGGAGATAAAACAAGCCCTCAGAAGGTGATTACAGGGGTCTCTTTGCAGGCTCTGGGTACAAAACTCCTTTAACCCTGCTCATAAGCAGGAAAAGGTCATAATCCAGACCTCTGGGTGAGGAGGAGTGATAGAAGACACCATAGTTTATGGCCACAGGAGAAGAAAGGAACCTTGTTCACAATTCCAAGGCAAATAAGAGTGCTTAGAGTTATCACAGACTAGAGTACAGGATGAGAGAATATTAAACATACCTCTTCTTACATCATACCATCTTGGAAGAATTGAAAACAAATAGATCTACAGAATCATTTTTGAAGGCAGCTACACAAAATTCTTGAAGCTTGGAAGGACGTCTCTATATGGCACTTACAGAGCCCAACCCAATACTTTTAAACTAAAAGTAAAGAAAAAGGCAGGAAAATGAGCAAACGACAACAACAAACCTCAACATAGAATATTATTTTACTCAAGTAAAACTAGGGAAACAACGAAGTCAATATTCCTGTATCCAAAGCCTCCAAGAAAAATGTGAGTCAGACTAAATCTCAAAAAGTTTTAATGGAGGAGTTCAAAGGGGATTTTAAAAATAAAATAATAAAGGTACAAGAAAAAAATGGGGAAATAAATAAGAGTAATACAGGAAAGTCATGGGGAAAAAAGCCAACCGTTTAATAAAGGAGGCACAAAAATTATTGAAGATATTAATATCTTAAAAAACAGAATAGTCCTATTGTAAAAGAGAAACAAAAATCCAAAGAAGAGAAGAACTCCATAAAAGCAGAACTGACCAAATGGAAACAAAGATATAGAAAAATACACGGAAGATAAATTTTTCTTGAAATAGAAAATTACCCTTATGAAAAAAGAGGTAGAAAAAGAACTATTTATAAAGTAGAACTGGCCAAATGAAGATAAAAAAAGCTTACTCAAAAATATCATATCTTACAAATTAGAATTGGGCAAGTGAAATCTAATGATTCCTTGAAACATTAAAAACAATGAAACAACTTAGTAATCTATTTGCCAAGAGAAACTCAGGAATTATATGAGCAAAACTACATAATACTTTTCACACAAATAAAATAAAAGATCTAAACCAGTGGTTCCCAAACTTTTTTGGCCTACTGCCCCCTTTCCAGAAAAAATATTACTTAGTCCCCTGGAAATTAATTTTTTTTAAATTTTAATAGCAATTAATAGGAAAGATAAATGCACCTCTGGCCATCACTGCCTCCCTGGATCGCTGCAGCACCCACCAGGGGGTGGTAGCACCTACTTTGGGAATCACTGATCTGAACAATTGGGAAAAAATTATTTGCTTGTGAGTAGGATGAGCTAATATAATAAAAATGACACTCCTACCTGAATTAATTTACTTATGCAGTATCATACCTGTCAAACTACCAAAAATGTTATAGAGTTAGAAAAAATTATAACAAAATTCATCAGTAAGAACAAAAGATCAAGAATGAATAGCAAGGGAAATAATGAAAAAAAATGTGAAAAATGGCGGCCTAGAAGTTCCAGATATTAAACTCTACTATAATGCAGTGATCATCAAAACAATACGGTACTGGCTAAGAGATAGAAGGGTGGATCAATGAAATAGACTGGGAGTAAATGACCTCAGTAAGCTAGTATTTGATAAAACCAAAGATCCCAGCTTTTGGGACAAGAATCCACTATTTGACAAAAATTGCTTGGACAATTGGAAAAAATATGGGAAAAATTAGGTTTTAATCAACATCTCACACCCTATGCCAAGATAAATTCAAAATGGGTAAATGACTTAAATATAAAGAGGAAAATTATGAGTAAACTAGGTGAATATAGAATAGTATATCTGTCAAATCTATAGGAAAAAAAGAATTTTAATACCAAGCAAGAGACAGAAAACATTAAAAATATAAAATGAATAATTTTGATATAAAATTAAAAAGATTTTGTACAAACAAAACCAATGCAACCAAAATTAGAAGAAAAGCAACAAACAGAAAATTTTATATAACAAAAATTTCTGATGAATGTCTAATTTCTCAAATTTATAAGGAACTAATTCAAATGTACAAGAAATCAAACCATTCCCTAATTGAAAAATGGTCCAGGGATATGAATAGATAGTTTTCAGAGGAAGAATTCAAAACTGTCAATATTCACATAAAAAATGTTCTAATTTCCTTCTGATCAGATAAGTGCAAATCAAAGCAACTCTGGGGTACCACATAACACCTATCAGATTGACCAATATGACAGTAAATAAATATAATAAATGTTGAAGGGGATGTGACAAAATTGGGACACTAAGTCCTTGATCCAACTATTCTGGAAGGCAATTTGGAATTATGTCCAAAGAACTTTAAAAGAATGCATGCCCTTTTTTCCAGCTATACCACTACTATGTTTGTATCCAAAAGAGATGATAAAAAGGCATATACAAAAATATTCATAGCTGCACTCTTTGTGGTGGCAAAAAATTAGAAAATGAGGGGTGTCCCTCGATTGGGGAATAGCTGAACAAATTGTGGTATATGATGGTGACGGAATACTGTTGTGCTATATGCAATGATGAAATGGAGGATTTCTATATGAACTGGGAGGACTTCCATGATCTGATGTAGAGTGAAATGAACAGAACTAGGAGAACATTGTACACAGAAAGTGAAACATTGGGAAACTGCCATATGGTTTGTTTTTTTTTTTTTGCTACTAAGAGCAAAGCAATGATCCAGGACAACCCTGAAGGATTTATGAGAAAGAATGTTATCCATTTTGAAGGAAAGAAATGAGGGAGTAAAAAAGCACAAAAAAGCATATGATTTATTACTTGTTTATATGGGTATACAATTTGGAAATTTGGGTTTTAAAAGATTACTACAAGTGAATAATATGGAAATAGGAATCAAGTGATAACACATGTATAACCCAGTGCAATTGCTTTTCAGCTCCAGGAGGGAGAGGATGGAGGGTTGGGAGACAACACGAATCATGTAACCATGGAAAATATTCAAAAATTAAAAAAAATAAACAACCAAACAAGTTCAAATGAATGAAAGAAAGAAGAAGAAAAAGTGAAATATCTCATGGTAAAAATGACTGACTAGGAAAATAAATCCAGTAGAGATAATTTAAGAATAACTGGACTACCTGAAAGCCATAATCCATAAAAGACTTTAGACAACATCTTTCAGGAAATTATCAAGTGTGATACAGAGAGGAGGGCTTAACAGTTTACAGGCTTTTGCTGGGTGCTTATGTCAGTTAAGAGGTTTTAGAATCTTGGAAGAGTTTCAGTTGGACCTGGGAACTTGTGGAGGGAACCAGGGCCAGCCGAGCTCCTTCTGGAGATTGAAACCTTAGCCTAGTTTTGCATTTTTTTGAGATTTGTTAATTTAGATAAAACCTTTGAATCTTCCTATCCTATCTCATTTCCTACTTTCATTTCCCTTACCTAAATGTCTGAGAGGAGTGAATAAGGAGAGTGAATCAGAGAGTTCAAATCTGTGAGAGTTTAGCCCTACCCTTGCAGTAATTTATCTAGAGAGGTTTTGTATCCATCATCCTAATCCCTTTTGATTTCAAAATCACCTTGAGAGCTGAGTGAAGGCAGAACCTTTCTCAGACTCCATTCCTGCTTCCCTTCCCCCACCTGAGGTTTCTCTAAGCAGCTGTTAGGGCTTCCTTGATCCTTTTACCCTGACAATCTAACCTGAGAAGACAATAAACCCCTTTGTGTTTAAAACAGACCTTTTTAGTTACTTCATTAGTAAATTAGTAAGAAAGGGAAGAAGTGGAATAGAATCAATATACTCTGGGTTTGAGGGAAGCCAGGTATCCATCTTGAAGGAAGTGTAACTTCAAAAGAAATCCATTCCTGTGATATTAACTAAAGCCTGTAGTTAATTTCAATCAGTCTATTTCCCTTCAGTGTTTGTCTTTAGCCTAAGTCCTAGTCTGTATTCCCTACTGTTGTTGGCCTGTTTAGATTAGTTCATCCTCTCCCTGGCAATCCTTGTTACCTCAGTGTTATACTCCCTGAACTCCAGCATTCCCTTATTTCTCCTACCACCTCAACTGCCATCCTTCATCATTGAACCTTCCTTATCCACTATTTTGCCTTAACTTCCCTACTACCTAGTCTATTCACTTGATTACTTGGATCCCTTGCCTTGTCTTATTCCCTGATCCTACCAGTTATTACCCCTAACTTCAGCCTCATATTATATCCTGCACCTCCCTATTATATCCTACCTAATCCCCATATTACCTCCCTTCCAAATCCCCTATAACACAAGGAAAACTGACCTATTATTCTAGAAGAGAGGACAAAATAGAAATTGAAAAAATTCACTGATCACCTTCTGAAAGATATGTCAAAAGAATAACTCTAAGGAATATCATAAACAAATTTCAAAACTTCCAGGTCCAGGAGAAAATACTCCAGGCAGTCAAAAAGTAACAATTCAAATTTTGTGGAGTCACAGTCAGGATTATATAAACTTTAGTAACTTCTTCATTGAAGGATAAGAAGGCCTAGGATATGATATTCCAGAAGGCAAAAGAGATAGTACTTTAACCAAGAATAACCTACAGCAAAACTAAGCATAATCTCCCTAATGAACATAGATGCAAAAATCCTAAATAGAATACTACCAAAGAGACTCCAGCAGGTGATCAAGAGGATCATCCACCATGATCAGGTGGGATTTATACCAGGGATGCAAGGATGGTTCAACATTAGGAAAACCATCCACATAATTGACCATATCAACAAACTAACACAAAAAATCACATGATTATCTCAATAGATGCTGAAAAAGCCTTTGACAAAATACAGCACCCATTCCTATTGAAAACACTGGAAAGTATAGGAATAGAAGGTCCTTTCCTAAAAACAATAAACAGTATATGCCTAAAACCATCAACAAGCATCATATGCAATGGGGATAAATTAGAAGCCTTTCCAATAAGATCAGGAGTGAAATAAGGATGCCCATTATCTCCTCTATTATTTAACATTGTACTAGAAACACTAGCAGTAGCAATTAGAGAAGAAAAAGAAATTGAGGGTATTAAAATAGGCAATGAGGAGACTAAGCTATCACTCTTTGCAGATGATATGATGATCTACTTAAAAAATCCTAGAGAATCAACTAAGAAGCTTGTAGAAATAATCAACAACTTTAACAAAGTTGCAGGGTACAAAATAAATGCACATAAATCATCAGCATTTCTATATATTTCCAATACATCACAGCAGCAAGAGGTAGAAAGAGAAACACCATTTAAAATCACCCTAGACAATATAAAATACTTAGGAATCTATCTACCAAAACAAACACAGGAATTATATGAAAACAGCTACAAAACACTTTCCAAACGATTAAAACTATATCTAAACAATTGGAAAAACATTGATTGCTCATGGGTAGGATGAGCTAACATAATAAAAATGACCATTCTACCCAAATTAATTTACCTATTTAGTGCCATACCTATCAAACTACCAAAAATCTTTTTCACTGAATTAGGAAAAACTATAACAAAGTTCATTGGGAATAACAAAAGATCAAGAATTTCAAGGGAAATAATGAAAAAAAATGTGAAGGAAGTGGGCCTAGCAGTACCAGATATTAAACTATACTATAAAGCAGCAGTCATCAAAATGGTATGGTACTGGCTAAGAGACAGAAGGGAGGATCAGTGGAATAGACTTGGGGTAAGTGACGTCAGCAAGACAGTATATGATAAACCCAAAGAGCCCAATTTTGGGGACAAAAATCCACTATTTGACAAAAGCTGTTGGGAAATTTGGAAAAAATATGGGAGAGATTAGGTTTAGATCAACATCTCACACCATACACCAAGATAAATTCAGAATGGGTGAATGACTTGAATATAAAAAGGGAAACTATAAATAAGTTAAGTGAACACAGAATAGTATACTTGTCAGATCTCTGGAAAAGGAAAGATTTTAAAACCAAGCAAGAGTTAGAGAAAATTACAAAATGTAAAATAAATTATTTTGATTATATAAAACTAAAAAGCTTTTGTACAAACAAAAACAATGTAGCCAAGATCAGAAGGCAAACAACAAACTGGGAAAAAATCTTTATAACAAAAAACTCTGACAAGGGTCCAATTACTCAAATAGATAAGGAGTTAAATCAATTGTATAAAAAATCATGCCATTCCCCAATTGATAAATGGGCAAGAGACATGAATAGGCAATTTTCAGGTAAAGAAATCAAAACTATCAATAATCACAGGAAAAAGTGTTCTAAATCTCTAATAATTAGAGAAATGCAAATCAAAACAACTCTGAGGTATCACCTCACACCTAGCAGAATGGCTAAAATAAAAGAAGGGGAGAGTAATGAATGATGGAGGGGATGTGGCAAAACTGGGACATTAATGCATTGCTGGTGGAGCTGTGAACTGATCCAACCATTCTGGATGGCAATTTGGATCTATGCTCAAAGGGCTATAAAAGAATGCCTACCCTTTGATCCAGCCATACCATTGTTTGGCTTGTACCCCAAAGGGATCATAGATAAACAGACTTGCACAAAAATATTTATACCTGGGCTTTTTGTGGTGGCAAAAAACTGGAAAATGAGGGTATGCCTTTCAATTGGGGAATGGCTGAAAAAACTGTGGTATATGCTGGTGATGGAATACTATTGTGCTAAAAGGAATAATAAACTGGAGGAGTTCCAGGTGAATTGGAAAGACCTCCAGGAACTGATGCAGAGTGAAAGGAGCACAGCCAGAAGAACATTGTACACAGAGACTGATATACTGTGGTAAAATCAAATGCAATGGACTTCTCTACTAGCAGCAATGCAATGACCCAGGACAATTCTGAGGGATTTATGGAAAAGAATGCTACCCACATTCAGAGGAAGAATAGCAGGAGGAAACACAGAAGAAAATCAACTGCTTGAATACATGGGATGATGAGGACATGATAGGGGATCGAAAGTACCATACCAATGCAACTATCAACAATTTGGAAATAGGTCTTGATTAATGACACATATTAAAACCAGTGGAAATGCATATCGGCCAGGGGAGGGGGGATGTCGGTGGGGTGAAGGGGAAAGTAAGAGCATAAATCTTGTAACCATGTTAACTTTTCTAAAATATAAATATTAATAAATGTTTAAAATTTAAAAAAAAAACTGAGCATAATCCTCTGGAGGAAAAATGGATATTCAATAAAATAGAGAACTTTAAAAATTCCTCATTAAAAAACCAAAGCTGAATGGAAAATTTATTCAAATTCAAGACTCAGGATAATCATATAAAGGCAAACTGGAAAGAGAAATGAAAAGACATTCAATAAGTTTAAACTTTGTATTATATCTTTAGAAGGGGAGATGATTCTTATAATTCCAAAGAAATTTGTCATTATTAGGACAGTTTGAAGAAATATACATAGCAGAGGGCAAAGGTATGGTTTGAATATGATTGGATGATATCTTAAAATTTAAATTTTTGACCATTGGGTCAGAAAGAGGAATACATTGGGAGGAGAGTGAAGAGAAAATAGAATGGGGCAAATTATTACACTTAAAAAAAAAAGCTTGAAAGAGCATTTACAGTGGAGGGTGAAATTGGAGACACGGCGAAGAGAGCACACAAACCTTACTCTCATCAGTATTGGGTCAAAAATTGTCCTTATATTGATAAAGTTCTTAAGTTACAATTATGACTTTTCGACGCAGAAATATAAAGTTAGCCTTATAGAAGGCTTCATCTTTTCTCTTTACTATTTACCTTTTTTTGATTTTCTTGAGGTTTGTGTTGTATAAATGGAGATTTTGAACTTTAGACTTCATCCCCCATAAGTCCCTTACTTTTCTCAAAATTCCCTTTAATCTCTCTTGCACCTCCACATTTGTGTGTCACATTATTGTTTTATATTTGGCTGTAACTACTCCCTCTTTTCTCTTTTGTTCTTGGAAGCAGGCTGGTTAGTAACCTTTTAGTTAGGTCTCTGTTAATCATTAATAAAGTATTCATAAATATAACATTTAATATTTTGCATATTAATTTTAAACTCCACATTTTTGGCTAACCATGAAGGGATAGAATCCTCAATTTTTTAAAATAGATTTTCTGTTTGGCTCATAGCTGAGAGCTGGGGTTTCCCTTTTTTGCCCTATGCTCCTGCATTTTTTTTCTTAGCCAGCCCACCAGCCCCCTCTGTATTTGTTGCCACTGCCTTTTTCACACTATTCTGCTCCAGCCAGCTTTCCTCTCTGCTCCCCATCTATCCTACAGCCTGCGGATTCTAACTGCTTTTTTCCAATGGAAGGGTGAGACACAAATACCTTCCCCCACCCCATGTGGCTTTTCTAGCCTCTGCTAGCCATTTTTTAAGCCGAAATCTTAAACTGATCCTGGACTTCTGGCTGATAGAGACTTGTAACTCAGGATATTTTTTTTTCCACAGGAAGGGGACTTCTGCAGCTTGTTTGGGGGGAGCAGAGAGACTAAATCAGTATTCAAATCAGTATTCAAAGTAGAAGTTTTGGGGAATTTGTCTCTACCTTTTGGCCAGCTCTCTCATATGCAAATGCCCTATTGTTCTCCCTATAGAAATTTTGCTTCCTTTTGTTTACTCTATAAACAAAATTCCATTCAGCCTCTTCAGGAATAATGCTGTTTCAAAGCATGCTTGAAACTCTGAAACAACAGTTTGAGTTGGTAGGACAAAAAAGTGCAGTTTGGATGTGCTTAATTCTTTTCCTGGGGATTTTTGTAGGGATTGAATACCTTGCATTTGAGAGCTTGATTCAGGGGAGAAATTCATCTCTTCACACCTCTTTGGTTTTTTTTTGGCTTACTCAATCCAATTATGAGGGTCAAGAACACTATGTTCTGTGCAGAATTTGCCCTCACTATGATGAAATTCAGAGATCTGACAATCGAAATGCAAATAGATGATAAATACTAAGTAGGGGAATGAATCTTGAAGATATATGGGAGTTCATTTCTTGCTAATTATTTGAGTTTTATTTCCCCTCCCTAATAGTGAACAAGTCTATTGGAATTGATAAAAAGTGTTTTGACTGCATTGATTGTCATTTACTTATATTATTGTTTTTGTTGATTACTTTAAGGTTTAATTTTTTTTAAGTTTACCTGTATTAATCTAATTCTGTGATACGAGTCTTTATCAGTACGGTTTCCCTATGATTTTACTGAACAACATACCATCGTAAAAAAGCCCATGAACATCTAACACAAACATTTTTTTTTAAGTTGTAAAAAGCCCATAAGTCTTATGTATCCTGGATTTGCCACCTTAACTCTCAAGGTAATATGTTAGTTATACAACCTTGGAGAATATAATGAATTAAGAATTTAAATTATAATTTTATAAATATAAAGGGTCTTTAGAAATGGTGTTAGATATCTAATACCTTCTGAATGGATGATAGGTTTTCATATTATAAAGAATGTTGTATTAAAAGGTAGAGAACAAAATAGAAGTTCCTACCAAAACTTTATATATAAAACAGGAAGGCAAAAAGAGCTCCTGGATGCATAATATTTTAACTCTTTAGTTTAATTTGCTTCCAGAAGGTTCTAAATTCTTGGTGATGTTCTGGACCCCAAAAAGATTTTCCTGAGCAATACAGAGGTTTGTGTTTTTCTCAAGGTTGAAAGAATTGTTACATCTGTATAACTTGTGACAAATATCCATCAGTTCATAGATTTTTTTAAACATCACACAGTAAGTGGCTAATGTATAAACTTATGTAAATCCTATATGATAATGGGTTTTTTTTTCTATTTTCAATAACTGGGCTATTGTGAATTTTGAGAATTTGGTTCTTTATTTGACTGTGCATTATCTACTCTACTACTGTTTTGTTTTTATATATTTGTTATATTGTAAAAATCATTTGTACTCACATGGTGGATCATGGCCAAGTTTAAAAAGGAAATGGATATTATTTTTTGTTGAGGAATTTTTGTATTCAACCTCCCCTTGGTTGACACAGTGTGTCTCTGATTCAAAGTTATATATTTTTATTTATAAAACTTTTTTTCTTATTGTTTTTTTCCTCTCATTTGCAATATAGTATTTGAGTACTTTGAAGTATATATAAATAATATTAACATTTTTTTAAATTTTACAGTAACATAAGTTTAAAATACATTTGTTCTAATGTTAATGCATACCCCCAAAAAGCTTTAAACTGCAGAATGCCATTGATTGTTTAAATATTATGGGACTTTGCTTAATGATTCTGATTTCCAGAAGCAGAAAATATAAAAAGAGCCACTGCACAGTCCTAAGCAAGCAAAAAGCCAACCTGAATAGTGCAAATTGAGCACAAGATCAAAGAGACCAATTAATCTCAGTGGGACTGATGTAATTTTGAGCCAAGACAAGAGGACTTGAACTTGTTTGGGGTTCGAGGTTGTGATGCTTAACATATGTTAAGGCACAGGACTTCCTCTGAACCACATTCTATCCAAGCACTCATCCTGGCTACCATTCTGGCTCCTATAATCTAGTCCCTTTTTCTGTCTTTTAGAAGCGTGGCAAACTTTCTGTAGTCCTGGCTACTGATTGGGTAAGTGCATAATTACTTAAATCACTTTAATTGGGCCCTGATTCAAGGACCTGTTATAGTTTTATTTTTTTAGACATAAGACTGTGACATTTTTTGTTTCATCTACAAGTTATTTTTTTTATCTTTTATGTGGATTTTTTAAATTTTTAAAAATTTTTTTGCAATCGATTCATATACCTTATAACTCAGCCATGTATTTCTGGGTGATCCCTGTTTGTTATTATTTTCCTCAGGGGGGCCTTTGTTATTATTGTGAACTTTGATTTGAATTTAGGAAATTTTAGGATAAGAAATTTGCTACCTCCCAGAATCCAGAACAACGAACCTGTTTGGAGAAGACACCATGAAGATGCCTGCAAAGACCACACACTGCATCAAGAAGATCCATAGTGAACTTTAGAATGTGAAATTGAACTATGGGGGGGTTGAAAGTATTTGTTTTGAATGTATACTTTTATTGCAAAGTGGTCTACCCCCAAATTGGCTTTTTGTTAACGTAGCAATCATTGATTTTGTTTTTTTTTTCCCTTTTATCCACAAATTATTGCAATTTATATGATGACTGTGTTTTTATGATCCTTTTTTTTTTGAACCTTTGACTTCATCCCCCATAAGTCCCTTAGTTTTCCCAAAATTCCCTTTAATGTCTCCTGACTCTCCAGGTTTGTGTGGTCACATTATTTTTTGATATTTGGCTCTAACTCCTCCCTCTTTTCTCTTTTGTTCCTGGGAGCAGGCTGGTTAGTAACCTTTTAGTTAGGTCTCAGTTAATTATTAACAATATATTCATAAATATAATATTTAATATTTTGCATAATTTTAATCTACACAGTGTGTAAAGACAAAGTTTCTGTTCATTTCAAATCTTTTCATTATTTGAATATCCTCTATTTCATTAAATCTCTATTTTTCCTCCAAATGATTATACCTAATTTTACCTTGTAAAACAGTGATTCCCAAAGTGGGCACTACTGCCCCCTGGTGCAGCAATCCAGGGAGGCAGTGATGCCCATGGTGCATTTATCATTATTATTAATTGCTATTAAAATGAAAAAAAATAATTTCCAGGGGGCTAAGTAATATTTTTTCTGGAAAGGGGGCAGTAGACCAAAAAAGTTTGGGAACCACTGATGGAGATGATTTTTTATTTTAATCCTAGTTCCTTTGTCTTCTGTAATATCATATCAAAGCCCTCTGACCTTTTAAAGTAGAAGCTGTTGAACTGTAATCCTGATTGTGTCTCCATGATATCTGAATTGTTTCTTTCTAGCTGCTATATTTTTTCCCATGGTCAAAGAACTCTAGAATTTGGCTACAATATCCCTAGGGGGTTTTTCTTTGGGATCTCTTTCAGGAGGTGATCAGTGGATTCATTCACTTTCTATTTTACCCTCTTTTTTTAAAGAATATTGAGTAATTTTCCTTAATGATTTCTTCAAATATTATGTCCAAGTTTTTTTTTTATCATGATTTCCAGGTATACTAATAATTCTTAGGTAATATTTCCTAAAACTATTTTCCATGTCAGTTTTTTTTTTCTGGAAAAGAATTGCAAGTTTTCTTCTTTTTATCATTCTAATGACTTTATTTGATCATTTATTGTTGTCTCATGGAGTCATTAGCATTCCCAATGCTAATTAGCTTTCTCATTTCTAATTTTAAATGCTTTTTTCTATGACCTTCTGAACATCATTTTCTATTCAGCCAATTCTACTTTTTTAAAGTTATTTTCTTCAGTGAATATTTGTATATTTCTCTAGATTTTTTTGTTTCTTTTACCAAGTTGTTCACTCTTTTTATTCAGGGTTTTCTTGTATAACTCTCATTTCTTTTTGCACTTCTTTTCTCTTATTTTACTATGAAAGTCCATTTTGAGCTTTTCCATGAGCCTTTCATGTAACTGTTTTAACATTTTGTGCTTATCTAAGTTTGTGCCTTTATCCTTTCTGTCACCATGGAAACTTTATATGATTAGGTGTTTTTTTTTTGTTTGTTTGTTTTGTTTTGCTGATTTTTATAGTCTATTTAACAATCTTTCACTAATGTATTTAGAAGTTGGGTTCTGCTCCTGGCTTGGAAAGGCCACTGTCAGACTTTCTTGTGCTAGGGACCAGGGCTTTGTTCTTATCTTACACAAGGGCCTCAGTGCTGCCCTGCACTGTGGTTGAGGCCTTATATTGTCTGCTGCTGGCTTGCTTGGGCATTGCTTTTACAGGAGAACATACCCCTCCTATGCAGTAAGATGTATCTTTCCTGCTTATTCTGAAAGCTTTCCTGGTCATGAAAAGTGTTTCACCTCTGTAAAATTGATTTATGTTCATCATTTTACTTTTTTTTTGAAGAATTGGGAATAGCTTAGGCAAATTCCTGCTTTACTCCTCTCTCTTGGTTACAGAAGTGCCAATTTTGCTTTTTTTTTTCCTAATTATTATTTTATACCTACTGTGGAAATCATACAATCAGAATAGGAATGATATTTATTAACATATAAAATGGCAAGAGAAATAATACATGATATTTTAACAAACCTAATTCCCACTGAAAATGAGCAAAGAATGTCCACCACTAATAGTTTTCCATTACATTTATCTTCACTTCTTTTCTTTTATCAGAAAGTGGCCTTTGTTGTACTGTTCTTGGCATCTTTGCTGTCATGAATAACCCTACACTAATTTCTATCTGATTTAATTATCCAGCTTGGCTTAAAACATAATCAGCATTAAACCAGCTGTGTAACCTTGAAAGAACACCGTTTCAATAATACATTGGGAAAAAAAGCACAAGTAGGCTATTAATTTTACTAGAAACCCTCTCTTCTGACTATTGCCTAGACAAAGTTTTAGAATTTGGATCCATTTACTGTTAAGTAATAGCATCCCTGGTGTACTCATTAGGGGAATGTATTCTATCAGAGATTGACACCATGAATGGCTAGATAATTATAAGGGGCCAATAAGGTCACCTTTTGAGAAGCAGACTTTTTTTCTTACTTCTGTGATTGACTAACTCATGGGGAAAAAATGGAAGGAATATTGGGAACATGCTGAATATAAGCAAGGGGGAAACCTCAAAACTGTATGGATAGGCAAATGGTTCATCTGTTAAACATATATGGCACTGAAGGAGCTAACAGTCAGACTTTCAAAGTGTTGGTCATTCATTCAATAAGCAACAAACTTGGTTGTTGATATCTAAATCCTTTATATGTTGCACTAGTAAGAAGGTTAATCATAACCATATAGCTCTTGGACTTGAATCTTGGCCAGCATAGAAACACAAGACTTATAATGAGTGAAGTATATGCATTTTGGTGTGAAACTTAAAGATCAAATTTCACTCTATCTACCCCTATGCAGTTTAACAGACTTCATAATAATACCTAGTTCATATTCATACCCACATTCTTTATTGAAATGAATTTCAAATATGAGTACTTGCTTATATTGCCATAATAAGATTTGTAGTTTAAATCATAGGTCCCTATAGTTCTTCTTATTAGAATCATCATTATTATCTTCTGCATTGTTTTTTTTTTCTTGGAAGAGAGAGGTTGGTCTGGATTTCAGAAGCAAAAAAAGGAAATATGCATTTATTAAACATCTTCTATTTGTCAAAAACTTCTTTAAGGAGGCTCCGGGTTAAGATGGAGGCAGAGTAAAAAGCAGCTCTTAACCTCTCCTGACCAAAACACACAAAACTCCTCAAGGGGACATAAAAACAAGTCCAGACGAACGGAGGAACCCCACAACAGGACACAGTGTGGAAGGTACATGGAATCGAGGCATTTCCAGGCTATAAAGGGGTGAAACAGCCCTCACGAAATCGCGGGCTGAGCAACCACCCCACCCCCACCCCCTCCACACACAACATATATAGTGCCGAAGCCAGCTAAAAAGAAATAGAGCAAGTTTGGGGCACCCATCGAGTCATTGGCAGCTCTGGGGCCTGTTCCTGAGAGCAGCAAGATTTAGGACCTCAGTAAGCCAAAGAACGCACGCAAAATCTGAGCACGGGAGCAGAGAGTGGACGCTGGGTGCAGAGTGCCGGCTCAGGGCGCAGGCACTGGCGGAGGTGTGAGTGGAGGCAGACACAGCCAGGAACTAAAGCTCTGAAAACCTGAGTGGGGAACCAGTGCAGACGGGTATACGACTGTGGAAGCAGCGCCCTGAGACTTGTAAAGGAACCTCCAGCAGAGGATCAAGCAAGGGGATCCACCAGGGGGCTTGACCTTGGAAAAAACCAGAACTCAGTCCTCAGGAGCCAATAGACCACGGACAGACACTGAGCGCATGGATAAACCTGAGAAGCTGCTGTGCTAATGATGGCTGCCCAGTCTCAGGATGCTCAGAAGAGAAAGAATAACAAGAAGAAAAAGAAGCCTTTAACACTCGACAGCTTTTACACAGAGAAAATCCAGACAACCGAGCAAACAGAGGAGGAGAACAAACAAGCATCCGGACCCTCCTCAAATAAGGAAAACTCCTCACAAGCTATGGAAGAGTTCAAAACTGAGATTTTGAGGAAAATGGAAGAGATCTGGCAAGAAAATAACTGATTAAAAGGTAGAATCTTGCAATTGAACACCAGAGATGACCAGATTGAAAAGGAATACCAGAAGATTATGGCCGAAAACTAGAAGATTATGGCCGAAAACCGAAAGATTATAGCCGAAAATCAATCCCTAAAGGCTAGAATTGAGCAAGTAGAAGCTAATGATCTCTCAAGACAACAAGAACAAATAAAACAAAGTCAAAAGACTGAAAAAATAGAAGGAAACATGAAATATCTAAATGAGAGAGTGACAGACCAAGAAAACCGGTCTAGAAGAGACAATTTGAGAATAATTGGTCTTCCAGAAAAACCAGAAATTAATAGAAACCTGGACTCTGTACTAAAAGAAATTATTCAGCAAAATTGCCCTGAAGTCCTACAACAAGAGGGCAATATAGACATAGAAAGGATTCATAGAACATCCAATACATTCGATCCAGAGAAAAAAACGGGTAGAAATATTATTGCCAAATTCAAAAGCTTTCAAGCAAAAGAAAAAATCTTACAAGAAGCCAGAAAGAGACAATTCAAATATCAAGGAGCTCCAATCAGGATCACACAGGATCTGGCAGCCTCCACGCTAAAAGACCGTAAGGCTTAGAATACAATATTCAGAAAGGCAAGAGAGCTGGGCCTGCAACCACGGATCAACTACCCATCAAAATTGACTATATATTTCCAGGGGAAAGTATGGGCATTCAACAAAATTGAAGAATTCCAGGTATTTGCACAGAAAAGACCAGGGCTAAATGGAAAGTTTGATATCGAGCCACAAAAACCGAGAGAAA
This sequence comes from Gracilinanus agilis, assembly GCF_016433145.1. NCBI lineage: Eukaryota > Metazoa > Chordata > Mammalia > Didelphimorphia > Didelphidae > Gracilinanus > Gracilinanus agilis. Next base: position 513,723,224 of record NC_058131.1, read on the forward strand.
CCTGAAAAGGTAAATAAGATACAGAGGGGAAAGAAAGAGAACTTATAATTTTTAAATTTGCCTTTTTAAGGGCCTCAGTGAGATCTAATTACATGTATTCCTATGTAGAGAAATGTTATGTATAATTCTCTGTAGTGAACTCTATTCACTATTATAATATTCACTATTATAGTAATCAGAAGAATAATTAGCAGGGTGAGGGTGGAACACTAAATAATCTAAGATGGCATGGGGGAGGGGAAAGATGGGGTAAATAGCAGAGGACACCAAGAGAAACTTGAGTGAATAAGAAAATGGAATATTCTATTACACACAAAGAGGGCATGGGAGGGAGAGGGGACAAATACTACTAT
>NC_058131.1:513723976-513726368 GCF_016433145.1 Gracilinanus agilis
GTCCTAGAAAAATTAGATCTAATTGATATGTGGAGAAAAATAAATAGGGACAAAAAGGAATACACCTTCTTTTCAGCTGCACACGGCACATTCACAAAGATTGACCATGTTATAGGGCATAGAATCATTGCAAACAAATGCAAAAGAGCAGAAATAATAAATGTAACCTTCTCAGATCATAATGCAATAAAAATAATAATTAGTAAGGGCACCTGGACAGGAAAATCAAAAACTAATTGGAAATTAAATAATATGATTCTCCAAAACCAATTTGTCAAAGAAGGAATCATAGAAACAATCAATAATTTCATTGAAGAAAATGACAATGATGAGACATCCTACCAAACTCTGTGGGATGCGGCCAAGGCAGTACTCAGGGGGAAATTTATATCCTTGAGTGCATATATTAACAAATTAGGGAGGGCAGAGATTAATGAATTGGGCATGCAACTCAAAAAATTAGAAAGCGAGCAAATTAAAAATCCCAAGATGGAAACTAAGTTAGAAATACTAAAAATCAAGGGAGAAATTAATAAAATCGAAAGTAAAAGAACTATTGAATTAATAAATAAGACTAGAAGCTGGTACTTTGAAAAAACAGATAAAATAGACAAAGTACTAGTCAATCTAATAAAAAAAAGGAAAGAAGAAAACCAAATTGACAGTATCAAAGATGAAAAGGGAAACCTCACCTCTAATGAAGAGGAAATTAAGGCAATCATTAAAAACTATTTTCCCCAATTATATGGCAGTAAATATAACAATTTAGGAGATATGGATGAATATTTACAAAAATATAAACTGCCTAGATTAACAGCAGAAGAAATAGGATACCTAAATAATCCCATATCAGAAAAAGAAATTGAACAAGCCATCAAAGAACTCCCTAGGAAAAAATCGCCAGGGCCTGATGGATTCACAAGTGAATTCTATCAGACATTCAAAGAGCAACTAATCCCAATACTATACAAATCATTTGATATGATAAGCAAAGGAGTCCTACCAAATTCCTTTTATGACACAAATATGGTACTGATTCCGAAGCCAGGGAGATCAAAAACAGAGAAAGAAAACTACAGACCAATCTCCCTAATGAACATAGATGCAAAAATCTTAAATAGAATACTAGCAAAGAGACTCCAGCAAGTAATTAAGAAAATCATTCACCACGATCAGGTGGGATTTATACCAGGAATGCAAGGTTGGTTCAACATTAGGAAAACCATCCACATAATTGACCATATCAATAGTCTAACAAACAAAAATCACATGATCATCTCAATAGATGCTGAAAAAGCCTTTGACAAAATACAGCATCCATTCCTATTGAAAACACTGAAAAGTATAGGAATAGAAGGACCTTTCCTAAAAATAATAAACAGTATATACCTAAAACCATCAACAAACATCATATGCAATGGGGATAAATTAGAAGCCTTCCCAATAAGATCAGGAGTAAAACTAGGATGCCCATTATCACCTCTATTATTCAACATAGTACTTGAAACACTAGCAGTTGCAATTAGAGAAGAAAAAGAAATTGAAGGTATCAAAATAGGCAAGGAGGAGACTAAGTTATCACTCTTTGCAGATGATATGATGGTATACTTAAAAAATCCTAGAGAATCAACTAAGAAGCTTGTAGAAATAATCAACAACTTTAGCAAAGTTGCAGGATACAAAATAAATGCACATAAATCATCAGCATTTCTATACATTTCCAACACACTAGAGAAGCAAGAAGTAGAAAGAGAAACACCATTTAAAATCACCCCAAAACAAACACAGCAATTATATGAAAACAACTACAAAACACTTTCCAAACAAATAAAACTGGATCTAAACAATTGGAAAGCCATTTATTGCTCATGGGTAGGTCGAGCTAACATAATAAAAATGACAATTCTACTCAAATTAATTTACCTATTTAGCGCCATACTTATCAAGCTACCAAAAAACTTCTTTACTGAATTAGGAAAAACTATAACAAATTTCATTTGGAATAACAAAAGATCAAGAATATCAAGGGAAATAATGAAAAAAAAATGTGAAGGAAGGTGGCCTAGCAGTACCAGATATTAAACTATACTATAAAGCAGCAGTCATCAAAACAATATGGTACTGGCTAAGAGACAGAGAGGAGGATCAATGGAATAGACTTGGGGTAAATGACATCAGCAAGACAGTGTATGATAAACCCAAAGAGCCCAACTTTTGGGACATGAATCCACTATTTGACAAAAACTACTGGGAAATTTGGAAAACAATATGGGAGAGATTAGGTTTAGATCAACATCTCACACCCTACACCAAGATAAATTCAGAATGGGTGAATGACTTGAATGTAAAGAGGGAAACTATAAATAAGTTAAGTGAACACAGAATAGTATAC
>NC_058131.1:513726468-513814398 GCF_016433145.1 Gracilinanus agilis
AAACTAAAAAGCTTTTGTACAAACAAAATCAATGTAGTCAAAATCAGGAGGGAAACACCAAATTGGGAAAAAATCTTTATAACGAAAAACTCTGACAGGGGTCTAATTACTCAAATATACAAGGAGTTAAAGCAATTGTATAAAAAATCAAGCCATTCCCCAATTGATAAATGGGCAAGAGACATGAATAGGCAATTTTCAGGTAAAGAAATCAAAAATATCAATAAGCACAGGAGGAAGTGTTCCAAATCTCTAATAATTAGAGAAATGCAAATCAAAACAACTCTGAGGTATCACCTCACACCCAGCAGATTGGCTAAAATGAAAGAAGGGGAGAGTAATGAATGTTGGAGGGGATGTGGCAAAATTGGGACATTAATGCATTGCTGGTGGAGTTGTGAACTGATCCAGCCATTCTGGCTGGCAATTTGGAATCATGCTCAAGGGGCTATAAAAGAATGCCTGCCCTTTGATCCAGCCATACCATTGCTGGGTTTGTACCCCAAAGAGATCATAGATAAACAGACTTGTACGAAAATATTTATAGCTGCGCTTTTTGTGGTGGCAACAAACTGGAAAAGGAGGGTATGTCCTTCAATTGGGGAATGGCTGAACAAACTGTGGTATATGCTGGTGATGGAATACTATTGTGCTAAAAGGAATAATAAACTGGAGAAGTTTCAGGCGAACTGGAGAGACCTCCAGGAACTGATGCAGAGCGAAAGGAGCAGAGCCAGAAGAACATGGTACACAGAGACTGATATACTGTGGTAAAATCTAATGTAATGGGCTTTTGTACCAGCAACAATGCAATGACCCAGGACAGCTCTGAGGGATTTATGGTAAAGATGCTACCCACATTCAGGGGAAGGACTGCAGGAGAGGAAACACATAAGAAAAGCAACTGCTTGAAAGTATGGGTTGGGGTGGACATGATTGTGGATGTGGACTCGAAATTACCACACCAATGCAACTACCAACAATTTGGAAATTGGTCTTGATCAAGGACACACGACAAAACCAGTGGAAATGTGCGTCAGCCATGGGTGGGGGGAGTGCAGGGGGTGCAGGGGAAAGTAGGAGCATGAATCAGGTAACCATGTTAAAAATGATTATTAATAAATGTTTAAAAAAAACTTTAAGTTTCTTACAAATATTACCTCATTTGATCTTCACAAAAGCCTTGAGGGGTTGGTGTGAGGTTCTGCATTTTAATGTTGAGAAAACTGAAACAGACAGGGGTTAAGTGACTTGACAAGGGTCACACAAGTAATAAATAAAGTTTGTTGGATAAAGTCTTCCTGATTCAAGACCCAGTGTTCTATTCACTGTGCCATCTAGTTGCATCTAAAGGGAATTCCCAGAAAACCACCTCTTCATTTGTCAGTAGAGGAAACAATCCTGATATATAACATTTTATAGAATTGCCTGGGAACAATAAGAAATCAAAAAATTATTCTTGATCACACAGTTACTATAGCATGTATCTCAGGTAGGCCTTGAACCAGAATTTAACTGAAAACTAGGTCAACCATCTAAGTATCCATTATAGCATATTGCTGTTACATAGTAAACAACACAGCAATTAATATAGATTACATATTGTTATAAGTCATAATTTACTGTAATATTTTATTATGAATACGTTTCATTTGTAACTCATTAAAAAGTCTTTTAGTAGAAAAATTTAACGTCCATGTTTCTGAGAGGTATTCAAGCTGCATCACAGAATTCCATAGTGCCCCCCAGAACACTAAGGGAGGGGGCAGTTAAGGGTAGTTGGAGTCCTGGTATAAAAGCCAGGTCACCCCTCTTGCAAGGGTCTTGGCTCTTGGATCTGGGCATATACACATTCTGTGTAGCTCTTGGGCTGAGACATTCAGTCTCTGGCAGCCAGGGGCTGTTTTACCTTGATAGCTAATCACAAAGATAGACCTTCAAGCAAGTTCACAGTCTACCTTCAGTTTAGCAGTTTAGGTTTTAGAAAGAAGATTATTTGGGGGGCTGTGTTTTTAGCCTACAGTTAACAGTTTTAGCCAGATTACCTTCCCTCCTCTTTCTTTGAACTGATTCCCTTCTCCTGTTCCCTGAAATCATTAGATTCATTTAGTTTGTGAAAGATAGAGCTTGTATCTAGTTAACTTGGAGCTATACTTACTACCTTCCTTTCACCAAGCCAAGAATTTCATCCAAGTTGGGGTTAAAGCTGCCTCTGCCCTAGGGCCTTTGGTCTGATTTGAAAAAGAATATTTTTATCCTGTGAGAGAGTAATTCAAACAAAGAGAGTTATCACCACAAGGGGTTTAGTCCTCCACTTACCACCTTGACCCTGATTTTACCAAACTTGAATAACCTCCATAACCAGCTCTGAAAGTATGCTGTTAACTGATTTCCAACTGATTCCATTGTGGGGGGAGGTGAAGGAGTACCCCACAGGCTCCTGTCTCTCCCATCCAGTCAAGTTTACCTGCTTCTCCTTTGATCTGGGACTGGGGAGAATCCATTGCCATCTAACCCTAATCCTACAATATGTTTCAATTTTAACTCATTAAAAAGTCTTTTAGTAGAAAAATTTAATAAAAACATAATAAAGATATAATAAAGATAAAAATAACTTCATATTTTGAATTTGATTATAATAAAAAAGTCATTTAGATTTAGTTAAGTCTACATTTGGTTATAATTGTCATGATTTCAACTAAAATTTTGTTCATCCACAGTCAAGGTGAAAATGGTTTTATGAGATTTCTGGGCAGTGTAAGAGATCCCAGAAAGAAAAAAAATTCCTCATCTGATCTTATAAATTGAGCTTCAAATTACTTAAGGAAAATGAGAAACTGACTGTCAAATGCATTTGTATCTATAATGAATGTCTTTTGGAAACTATTGACTCCAAGGGCACAAAGATCCACAAAGCCAAATTTCACCATGTTTTCATCCTCCTGAAAAAGACCCTATAATTATACTGAATAATTCTAAAAGCAAATAGCATATAAACTGAATTTTCCTTTAGCAAGAAAGAGGCAATCACATATTCATTGTGTAATAATAGGGTGTTTACATGGCAATTACTAGACCATTACATTGTCTTTTGTTTAATTCAGTCAACTCTATCTCCCTTTTTTTTTGGGTCAGGCTCAGTGGTGGACCTAAATATGTATTTTAACTATCAAAGTACATATTTCTTGATATAGCTGTCTATATTAAGAATAGACTAGCTGTCTATATCTCAGACTAGAGTTTTTTTAAAGGCCTGTAAGTTTCCTTGAAGGGCCCACATGTGAATTTACAAAGCATATATATGGGTGGAGAAAAGCCAAGGCGGTGAAGTAAGTAGGTAAACAGATGTACCTGAATTCTAACAAATTACCCTCCAAACAACTATGATATAACATCACAAAATTAATTCTGGACCAGCATAACCATAAAAATGGAATAAAATTATCTTCAGACCGCCCAAAATTTACAATACCAGAACAAAATATTTTTTCAATTGGATTGGAAGTGGAATGAAAAGCAGCATGTCAAAGCAGGCTTCAACACAACAATAGGCCTTAAAGATGGCTGAATCAGTAGCAAACGCTTCCTGAGCTCTCAGACACAGGAAGTAAGGAAGGTTGGTCAGATGACTATTCTGGTCATCTTGGTCCCTTGGCTCTGGGTACAAGATTCTTGTCACATTGTCCATGAAGGCCATAGTTCTGAGTCTTGGTCTGAAGGTGAAGAGGAACATTAGAACACTTACCAGTTGTGGCCACAAGGGAAAAGGGGACCATGGTCACAGTTCTAAGATATAAAAGAGTGCTTGTGGCTACTCAGAAATCAGAATACAGGGTAGAAGAGTATTAAACACACCATACCACCTTGGAGGAACCCTTAAAAATTCCCAGAGCTAGATATGAAGATAGCTGCATAAAGAAATGGAAGCTTGGAACAGAGTCCCGTTCACCATAGGAACTAAGCCCAATTTTAGGTTTTTTTCAAGTTATAGAAAAGAAGAAGACTGGAAAACGAGCAAACAACAAAAAATAAATGCAAAGTAGAAATGGATATTGTGACATGGAAGACCAAATAGAAACTCAGAAAAGAAAGCAAAGTCAATACTGCTGCAGCTAAAGCCTCGAAAAAAAATATGAATTTGTCTCAAGCACCAAAATAATTAATGGAAGAGCTCAAAAGCATTTAAAAACATTGAATAAGAGAAGGAGAAAAAATGAGAAAAGAAAGAACAGTGACATAGGAAAATCATAAAAAAGGAGTCATAACTTGGTAAAGAAGATACCAAAAATACCAGAGAATGTAAACTTAAAAAACAGAATAGGACAAGTGGCAAAATAGGCACAAAAATGCACTTAAAATGAGAACTCTTTGAAAAAACAAAACTGGCCAAATGGAAAAAATATATGCAAAAATGCACTGAAAAGAAGAATTTCTTAAAAAGAATAGCGCTATCTACAGAAAAAAAAAGGTACAAATTCTCACTGAGAAAAAGAACTCCTTAAAAATTAGAATTGGCCAAATGGAAAAGGAGGTGCAAAAGCTTGCTCAAAATTTCATGTCTTAAATTTTAGAATTAGGCAAATGGTTGCTAATAATTCTATGAAAAACCAAGAAACAGTCAAAGTAAAAAAAAAGAATATATGAACTATTTTATGGGAAAAATAATTGACCAGAAAAATAAATTCAGGAGAGATCACCTAAGAATAATTGGATTACCTGATAGCCAAGATAAAAATGAGAGTTTATACATCATCTTTCAAGAAATTATCAAGAAAAACTGCCCTGATATTCTAGAATCAGAAAGTGAAACAGAAATTGAAAGATTCTACCAATTACTTCATGAAAGTCATAATACTATAGCCAAATTTCAGAGTTCCAAGATCAAGGATAAAATACCACAGGCAAACAAAAAGAAAAATAACTATTCTGGAGCCACAGTCAAGATAACACAGGACATAGTGGCTTTTCCATTAAAGTATCAAAGGCTTTGGAATATGACATGATATTTCAGAGGGTAAAATATTTGGGACTTCAACCAAAATCATTTACACAGCAAAACTGAGAATAATCTATTAAGGGGGAAAAATAGGCATTTAATGAAATAGAAAAAATTTTGAACATTTTTGATGAAAAGACCACAGCCTGAATTGAATATTTGACTCTCAAATATAAGGCTCAAGAGAAGCATAATAAAGAAAACAGGAAATAGAAATCAAAAGATATTCAATAAGGTCAAGCTTTTACATGTCTATATATGAAGATGATCCTTATAACTCCTAAGAACGATAGTGTTATTAGAGCAGTTAAGGAGGAGTATACATTGTCAGAATGCAAGGGTGAGAGTTAAATATGATGGGATGATATCTAAAATAATAAAATAAAGGTGTGAGAAAGCTGGAAATGATGTAAGGAGAAAGGGAAATAAAGAATGGAGTAATTATCTCACATAGAGGAATTCTGAAAGAGCTTTTATAATGGAGGGGAAAATAGAGGAGAGAAAAACTATAAATGGGGAGAAATAGGATGGAGAGTAATACAGAGCAATAATTATGGTGAAAATTTTTATAAGTTTCTTTAATAAAGGCCTCATTTCTCAAAAAAACCAGAAAAATGAGTTTAATGCATAAGAATAAAATTAATTCCCCAATTAATGATATGAACATATACCATAATTAAGGCTATCTAGAACTATGAGAAAAATGCTTTAAATCACTATTAATTATAAAAATGTAAATTAAAATATCTCTGAGGTACCACCCCACACCTATCAGATTGGTTATTATGACAAAAAAAGGGAAAATGACAAAACTTGGAGGAGATATGGGAAAATTGAGACACTAATGCTCTTTTGGGGGAGTTGTGAACTGATTTAACTGTTCTGGGGAACAAACTGTACCTATTCCCAAAGAGCTATAAAAGAGTACATAACCTTTGACCAAGAGATGCCATTAGGAGTATTGTATCCCAAGAATATAAAAAAGGGAAAGGATCTGTATGTACAAAGATATTTAAAGCGGCTCTTTTTGTGGAGGCAAAGAATTGGAAAGTGACGGGATATCCATCAATTGTGGAATGGCTGAGTATTAGTTTATGATTGTAATGGAATACTGTTGTGCTATAATAAATGATGAGCTGGAGAAGCTAAGACAAAACAAAACAAAACAAAACAAAACAACAAAAAACCTGGTAAGACTCACACAAAATGAAGTAAAGTCAAATAAGCAAAACCAGGAGAACATTTTACACAGTGATAGCAATAGAGTATGCGGAACAACTGTGAACATCTTAGAACTGTGAACAACTGAGATATGTTCAGCATTACAATGTTCTGAAACAATCCCTAAAGACTCATGACAAAAAAAAAGCCATCTTCTTCCAGAGAAAGAATCAATAGAATCTGAATACAGACCAAAACAAACTTTTTTTTTTCTTAAAATTTTTTCAAGTTTTCTTCTACAAAAGTATTAATGTGGGAAAATGTTTTACAGAATTGCACAAATAAAATCTTTATCAGATTGCTTATCATCTCAGTGTCAGGTAGGAAGGGTGGAAAAAGGGATGGAGAGAAATTAAGAATCAAAATGCTATTTAAAACATTTGGAAGTGTTTTTCATGTAATTGTGGAAAACATTTTTTAAAGAAAAATTATATGTATATTTGTCTGAATAGAGAATTTTCAAATTGGGAATTCTCTCCACCAACTTAGATTCAAAAATTTTATGCTTTAGTAGGTGATTTGGCAAGTTCCTGAAGGAACATGAAGGCTAAATTACTTATCCAGAGCCTGAGGTCTAATAAGTGTCAGAAGCAGGTTTTACATCAAAGTCTACTTACTCACAAGTCTAACATTGTTTCAACCAAATGACATTGTCTTTTTGGTAGAGCCTGTAGGGAGAGAAAAAATGAAGTCCAAATCTTTAGCTTATATGCTATATTAATTATACAAATCACTTCCTATGCCATATCCAAGTTTATATTAAATATGATATTCAAAGACATTATGATTTTGTATGAAATTATCCTTTTCTTTCTTCTTTCGTGAAATAGTTATCAGCCTAGTATTTTCTCTTTAATGCTTCCCTTCCATCACTGTCACTTTCATTTATGTATAGCACTGTGGTTGAAATACTGAGGGAGCTTATTTCCCATATTTTGAGAGTCTTTAAATCATATTCATGTTTCTAGCTACCTGGCTTTCTTTTTGCAAACATTATTTTTCTTGTTTTTCATGACCTTGAAAATAATTCATTTCAATTCAATAAACACTGATTTTTAAATCTAAACTGGGAATACACTATAAGTACATAGATTGACCTGTAATAAACCACCTATAAAACTAGTGGTTTAACAACCTTAAAACTTATTTTTAGACATAATATATCGCTTTAATGCAGGTCTTCATCTCTAAATGAAAGCTAATTTTGAATTCATGGTCTAAATTGGTGATGACAATAATTTATTTAAAGTGTATGAACTTCCTTGATATATCTATCCAATAACTTCATCTAAAGAGAAAATGGAAAAAAAATCTTATATTGATCAGTATCAGTAAAAATTTAGTTAACAGATTACTAAAGTCTAAAAGATATTTAGAGATCATCTATTCAACCTCTTTCATTTTATAGATGTAAAAACAGAAACCAAAAATCAGGTTAAGTAACTGACTGGTAAGTATAGATATGCTAAAAGAGATAGTATATGCCTGAGACAATCTTTGAATGAAGGTCTTTCTGGATCCTAATAAATTCTCTATGTATTGTGCCTTTTTTTAAAAGCATTATCAGGTTGGAGATGAGTGACATATTTATAAACTCTTTAAAACTCACAAATTCCTTGTTTTATGTATTCACTAAATATTTATATAAATTCGTTTAATTTCAATCTACTTATTTTTGAAAAAATTAAACTATTTTCCATTTCAGTTATTATACTTCTTAAATGTATATGTGTAAACTCTCTACTATGAATAATAAATTGATTACTATACTTATTTATTTCTCAAGAACTAGCAAACTTTCATTTTTGTTGACAAATTTTTTTAAAAAGTGTTTCTTCCTGTTGCTTAACCTAGGGTATTATGTGCTTTGTTTTCATGCCTTGAAAATAAGGTGGGAACAGAGTAAATTCAAAAGCTGCAGGGTACTGTTAAAAATAAACAGCAAAATGTGAAATGTTGATTAAAGATCAAAGAATAATAGTAGAATTAATTATCCAGAAGCTGTGAAATCACTTATAAACTTCATAAAACCAAGGCAAGGGAATTTAAAATTTATTCCTAATTAACATCTGACAATATGTTAACAAAAATGGACAAGAAATATCTTAATATTGGAAAGACTTTTTATTAGAGCATCCAAATTAATTTTGAGAGTACATATGTTTCAAATAATGGAGCCCTAAAGTGTTTGCTTCTAATTTTGCACACACTTTAGTGGAGGAAAGGTTATAAAACAGCTATAAGAGGTAACAGTACACAAGTCTGGACATGGAAAATATGAGGGTACTTCGAGCAGATGAAACTAATAGTATAATTTCAATGAAGTATGCCAATTCTAATGATTTAGTGGGGAAGTAATATAATTCACACTAAACAACTGACTCTGGAACAAATAATAGAGAACAAAGTAATAGAAACATTTTAAATTATAATCAAAATAATACCTAATACTTAAACTTCTGTAAATAGCTTCTTTCATTCTAGAATCTCAAAGCCTTTGGTAAATATGAATTAATTAACCTTACCCTCTGTTATATGTAAACAACTAAGGAGGACAAATAAGGGAGATTAAATGGTTCTCCATTCTTCCCAAATGCAAATAAAACTGCAAAAACATTAGAGGTTAACTCCACAAGTACTAGGTACAAGCACCATTTATAATGATAGGCAGTAAAAGAAAAAAAGGTGATTGAAAAGAAAATATATTTAATTCTGTTAGTTTCCTAAACTTACAAAAATATGACCTACTTTTAACATTGCAAAGACAATTTGACCTTATTAGAGAATATTGTGAAATGGATGGTCCTAAGAAGGTATAACTCCATTGGGTAGATCATTTCTGTTGCTTAATCTCATTTAGGCTGTGGTTTATTTTATCTAAAATATTTAGAGCTATGATCATAGTATCAAATATTATGGAAATAGAATTAAAAATACTTGACCACTGATTATATACAGGGGATGAGGAAGACTGAATGGTAAAGAATGACTGGTTTCTAATCAAGCTGATTTTAAGAATGTCCTTAACAATAATATAAAAATTAAGATGAAAGAGTTGGATTTTTTCAGGAAATCTATTGAGCTCTTATTTAGAAAGACTGAAATTAGGATGCCTATAGATAGAGTATACAGGTGGATATGTCCAACAAAGGGTGGGTGATGTTTGACTGAATGCAGAGAAAAACTAGGGCTAAAGACATACATGGATGTTAACTGAACCAATGGAGACTGATAATATCACCAAAGGAAAGAGTATAAGAGGAGAAAGAGAGATATAAACAACGGGCTATGTTAATTGAAGGGCTATCAATTAATAAGGGAGAGCACAAGTAAGGTTATCAATTGAACAAGAAGAAAGGATAGTCATTCATGTAGAAGCTAAATTGAGAAATAATGATGAATAAATATAACAGTAATAATAGCTAGCATTATATTGCTATCTAAATAATAAAAAAGTGATAATGATGATAAAGTGGGGACATAATGCTCAGAGAGGAAAGAGAGTCTAAGAGAAGAAAGTGTTCAATATGGTCAAATACTAAAGAACAATCAAGAGATATAAATAGTGAGAAAAAATGAAAAAGATTTAGCAGTTAATCATGAAAATAATAGTTATTGTTCAAAGGTCGCAAAATGTAACATTTCTAGACCTTTTACTTTTCACAAAATCCCAGAAATATAGATGCTATTGTCATCTGTATTTTTACAGATGAAGAAACTGAGGCTGAAAGAGATCAAGTGACTCATCCTAGGTCACATAGATAGTATAATTTGAGTCAGGATTTAAACTTAGTTCTTCCAGACTACAAGTCCAACACTCCTTCACTGATGCAAATTAGTTGCCTAAAAGAAAGTTATTGCAGTAATCATCAAAAATAGTTGATACAAAATACAATAAGTAATTTTGATGAAAATTTGCATAAAATATCATTATAGGAATCTATTTTCAAGAGAAAAGATTGGCTATCATACTGTAAGAATGAAGAATAATAGATTGACAGCCTCAGTGTTCCATTTCTATCTTTATCATGTCAGGAGCAATAAAAGAAATCCCAAATATATTTAGGGGAAAAAATTGGAGAAGACAAGTCACACTGCACTGGCATGTTTGGCTAATTTGTAATCAGTATAGTGGAAAAGAATATAAAAAATGATGAGATCATAGACTCTTCTGAGTATGTAATTACTATCAATAAAAATTTGATACACAAAATATTTAGAGGATTGACACAAATATATAACACCAAAAGTAATTTACCAGCAAGTAAGTGATTAAAGGATAAGCATAGTGTTTTCAAAATAAATTCAAATTACAAAAGACTATCTGAAATGACTTAAATCATAGAAATGCACATAGGAAAAATGAAAGTAAACTGAAAAAACTCTGAGGTATCAGGATGTCATTTGGTGAAGGTGATAAAAATGTAAACATCCAATAATGGAGGGATGGCTGGTAAATGGGATCACTGATAAACTATTAGTAGAGTTAGAAATTGGTACATATATTCTGAAGATCAATTTTGATTTATACAATAAAGGTGACTACTAGTTTTATTTTTTTGACAAAGTGATAGAAACATATACCAAGAAAGTCAAATCTAGGACTAGTATAGAATATATGTAAAATAATTCATAGCATTTCTTTTTGTGGTAGGAAAAAACCTGAAAGCCGCATTGGTGGCCATTGTTTATGGAATGGCCAAAAAAATTATGGCCTGTGAATGCGATGAAATATTATTTTGCAGTAAGAGTTAGCAAACATGAGAAATTCATTGAAAATGGAAAGTTTTTTGAACCTATGTATAGTAAAATAAGCAGTACAATGTAAAAAGTGACTACAACAATGGAAATGGAAATATCCCTAAAATTAAGTTTATTGATGTAAATGAGTAGATAGTTTAGATAATGGAAAACAAATGAGGAAACAATTCTCCTGACACAGAAGGGAGAATTTATTAGGTCATGATCTTGAAAAATTGCCAATTGTAGTCATTGTATCAGATTTTTTTTCCTTTTTTTCCCACAAAGGAAGGTACATCTGTGGGAAGAGGAGACTCAAATGATTATAATATGTAGACAAAAGTCATTAATAACATAATCTAGATGAAGTAATATTTATGTAAGGGTATAAATATACTTATAAAAGTATAAACATACTTTTATATATTGTTATATATATATATATATACTTATATTATAAGTTATAAATATACTTATGTGTGTGCTGCATTAAGTAGTAGAAAGGCTAAGGAAATAAAGGTAGAAAAAGTATTTGAACTAGACAAAACATACAGAGGAAAGTCTGTATTGGCAGTTGTTGGATTAGGGAAACTGTAACATGTCAGGGGTCAGTAGCAATGAAGTCTCCCTAATCCCAGGTCTTTGGAGAGACACACACATGGGCAGGCTTGACTGAATGGGAGGGGCTGGAACTTGTAGAAGTACTCCTTCACCTCTCCCCTTCCACTAAACCATTGGAAGTCAGTTAACAGTTTGGTAATGGTGGACAATCTGGCTTGATAACTTCTGGGCCTAGATGGTAAGTGGGGAAAGGCTAAAATCCTTATGATGATATCTTTCTCTGAATTATTTCCCCACAGGATAGAATAGATGAAGCTTAAAGTCTTAGAAGCAATTCCCTGGCTCAGAGGTTAGGATCAATTTCAGAGCCACAAGTAGGAGGAACTTGGCTTGTGGAGGTTGTGAGTATATCTCCAAAATATCTGTATCCAGACTCTGTTCCTAGTTGTTAAGGGTTTAATGATAACAGGGAATGGGAAAGGGGAAATGGCTTAGGATTGATAGGTAAGGAAAAAAACTACCTAAACAGTTATGTCAAAATCAGCCCCTCCCCCAAAAGGGGTAATTGTATCTTGAATGGCTGATCTCTTCTCTAAGCTTCTAAATATTCTTAGAAAACCTAGATAGCTAAAATGAAGTAGACTCTGATATTGTTTGAAGATCTAACAAAAGTAAAACAGCTTTGGCTGTCAGAGACTGAATGGCTCAGCTCAGAGCCAAACAGATTGTCCCTCTGCTCAGATCCAAGAGCAAAGACAGCACCCAGATCAGGATCAGGAGCCAGGATCCAAGACCCAAGACCCCAGACCCAAGACCCTGCAAGTAAGGTGCCCTGCCTTTTTTATACCAGGACTCCAACTGCCTTTAACTAGCCCCTCTCTTAGAGTTCTGGGGAGCACTATGGAATTCTGTGCTGCAGCTTGAACCCCTCTCAGCAATATACATCCCACACAGTGAACCAATTTTGATAGTCCACTGAGGAAATCAATTCTTGATATGTACATATGAAAAAGAAAATAATTCCAAACACTTCAGAAATTCCAATACCATATTGTAGCCACACAAAAAAAGAAAATATCACGTGCGAACATATCCAACTATAGACTAATAAAAATTGACTATATTTCATATTTCTGGTCTTTTTATATTTTAGAAAATGGTATTAATGATTCTATGATTTGGACTATCTATTGGGGAAGTAAAGAGCAAAAAGCAATTTTTACTTCATTAATATGTTTAATTTTTATGTAATCAACATTTATATATTATTCCCATTTTGTAAAAGTGCATTCTACATTTCAAATCTATAAAATTTCTTCCCTAGCTCCCTATTGCTTTAAAATTAGTAGAAATATACTTTACCCCAGGGTGGGGTATGAAGAAAACAAAAATAATTTTTATATCAAATATGCATAGTCAAGGTAAAGAAATTATTTTAATTGTAATAAAATGTATATTTTCCCTCTATGTAAATTTTATAGAATACATTATGTGTATTATTGATATTCACATATGTATGCGTTTGTCTTATTCTACAGTCTAAATCCATCACTCCTCTGTAATGAATAACATTTGTAATGCAAAATTTCATAATAAATGCTCTAGAATCATAAACGGTCATTAAATTATATATTTTCTTTAGTTTTCAGAATTGTTATTTTTATAATATTGTTCTGATTCTGCTCATTTTAATCTGCATTAGTTTCTAGAAGTCTTTCTCCTTTTGAAATCATTTGGGTCCAGATTTGTTCCAAAACTAATGTAATCCATCACATTTATATATCACAACTCATTCAGACATTGTCAATTACTTTTTTTTTTTAAACCCTTAACTTCTGTGTATTGATTTATAGGAGGAAGATTGGTAAGGGTAGGCAATGGGAGTCAATGTGACTTGCCCAGGGTCACACAGCTGGGAAGTGTCTGAGGCCGGGTTTGAACCTAGGACCTCCTGTCTCTAGGCCTGGCTCTTAATCCACTGAGCTACCCAGCTGCCCCCTGTCAATTACTTTTTAAAATAAGTTAACCTATTAACACTATTTATAAATAATTTTGATGCCTACTATAGCCGTATATGTGAGATTGATCAAAGCACGTCCTGATCAAGCTGAGGTATTCCCAAAACCTGATTATTCAGTATGAATATCATTTTTGGTCCATGATCAAATTGAAGAGTTTCCTTATAAATGAGATGAGATTAAATAATATGAGTCACTGTTTGAAATCCAATAATAGAACACAAGATCTCCTGAAGGTTAGGTATATGAGAATTTGTCACCTCACTTTCCAAATAAAAGCCTGCTGAAGGATAATTCTAAAATCATTGTGAGGGGCCATTTACCCTTTCCTTCATACCTCATTGACTCCAGTTCTTTTGGACACTTCCTCCAGTTCTAACCTTTCCCGAGATATTTAATGATTCTATATAAATACAGAGGACAAAACTGGAATTAATAAGCAAAAGTTATAGGAAGTAGATTCCATGTCAAGATAAGAAAAATAATTTATATTTTATTTCTAATAATTATATCTTTAACAAATGGAGTGGGATCGGAGCCCATTGTTGAATTCTCAGCTTGAATATTTACAATTCTGAAATCAGCACAAATACAAATCAGAGCTTGATCTGTTGTAATGTCAATTGGATAGACTTTTTAAAAAAGAGATGTCAAAATATTAATGTCAATTAAACTTAAAAATATGTCATTTTTTTCAGAGAGCTGGTAGTTATTAAACATTTATTTTAACATTCCTATAGAGGAGCTCATATGATGCAATGACTCTTTTTTTTTTTTAAACCCTTGTACTTCAGTGTATTGTCTCATAGGTGGAAGATTGGTAAGGGTGGGCAATGGGGGTCAAGTGACTTGCCCAGGGTCACACAGCTGGGAAGTGGCTGAAGCCGGGTTTGAACCTAGGACCTCCTGTCTCTAGGCCTGACTCTCACTCCACTGAGCTACCCAGTTGCCCCCATGACTCTTTTTATTAAAACCCTTTCCTTTCCTCTTAGAATCAATACTATGTATTGATTCCAAGGTAGAAGAGTGGAAGCAGCTAGGCAATGGGGGTTAAATGATTTGCCCATGGTCACACAACCAGGAAGTGTCTGAGATCAAATTTGAACCTAGGACCTTGGGCCCCAGGCCTAGCTCTCAATTCACTGAGATAACCAGCTTTCCCCTGTAATGACTTGAATGAGAGCTCTTTGGCTTCAGTCCTATCTTTATTAGTTACTTAGTCTTTGTGCCTGTAAGCAAGTTATTTGGGCTCAATTTCCTCTGAATAAGATGAGGAGGTGGGACTATATGATTATAAAGGTATAAAGTCAATCCTAATAACTGAAAGTCTTGATTTAGGAAAATAAATAGTATAGAACATCTAAGGAAATTTAGTTGGTATGAAATAACAATATTGTAATCTATATCTCTGTGTTGGATATGTGGAGTTGCAAAGTTCAGATGTTAAAATTATATCTCTTTTGAGTTATGATGAAGTCCATAGTGCAATTTATATACCACTAATAAAATAAATGAATTGGATTAATAAGAACCAAAGAGTTGATTAAACAAAGATCTAAATAGTTAGGTATCAGAAATGAATATTTTTAAAAATAAAATCAATGTAATAAGATTATAAAGCAAACAAAAACTAGGAAAAAATTCATTGCAAGTGTTTCTGGCAAGTTTCATTTCTCAAATATATAAAGAACTGAGCCAAATTTATAAGACTACAAGTCATTACACAATTGATCAAAGGATATGAACAGGAAACTATCAGAAAAAAATTAAAACCATCTTTAGTCATCTGAAAAAATGCTCCAGGTCACTATTAATTTGAGAAATGCAAATTAGAACAACTCTGAGATACCACCACGTATATATCAGATTGGCTAATCTGACAAAAAATGATAAATGTTGCAGGATATATAGGAAAATTGAGGTACTAAAACATTATTGATGAAACTGTGAATTGATGAAACATCTGGGCAGCATTTTGGAATAATTTCCAAGGTACCATTACACTGTACGTACTGTTTGACTCAGCAGCATCACTAATAGGTCTGTATCCCAAAGAAATCAAAAATGGAGGGAAAGATTGACTTCTACAAATTAAAAAAAACAACAACACATTTATAGCAGCTCTTTAGGTGACCAAGAATTGGAAAATGAAAGAGTGTCCATCAGTTAGAGTAAGTCTGAATAATTCATGCTATATGATCGTAATCGAATACTATTGTGCCAAGAGAAATGACAAACAAGATGATCACAAAAAAAAACCAAAAAACCAAAACAACTCTTTGGAAAGACTTAAATGAAATGATATAAAGTGAAATAAACAGAACCAGGAAAATGTTGTACACAGTTACAGTCACACTGTATGATGCCCATCTGTGAATGAATTAACCATTTTCAGCATTCTAAAGATTCAGGATAACTCCAAGAGACTCATGACTAAAAAGACTACCATAGAAAGAACTGATGAAGTCTGATTGAAACATACCATTTTTACCTTTTTTTTCCTTCATGAGTATTTTTTCTTATATAAGCAATATGTATGTTCTTTCTCAACAAGTTGAATATGGAAATATCTATTGCATGATAACATATATATTTAAAAATTATATCATCAGCTATCTTAGGAAGGGGGAGAAGAGCAATTAAAAAATCTGTCAGGAAATGATTATTAAAAATTATATATTTAGTTAGGAAAATATAATAATTTATTAAAAGAAGAAATATATTTTGATATAAAACATATCAAAACAATATATTTTATATATTAGTAGTCTATCATAATCTATGACAATATTTCTTAATGAGTGTGTGTGTGTGTGTGTGTGTGTGTGTGTGTGTGTGTGTGACAGACTATATTGGCAACTAGGTGAAACCTTTGGACCCTTTCCTTAGACTCACATTTTCAAATGTGTGAAGTAACATAGAAAACTTTTTATAGTAAAACATAGTTATAAGATATTTAAAAAAACAAAATAATCAATTTCATAGACCCTATGTTAAGAGCCATTGATCTATGATAATGAAGGACAAAGTGTAAATTGTGTAAATTTATAAATAACTAAAACTTTAGTTATTTAGTGGGCAAAGTTTCCTTATCATTCTGTCATGCCCTTTCATCTTAAGTCATAGTTATTAGAAGTGAAATATTCTCAAAGTAGGAAAAAGTTAACGAAAGAACATTAATCCCAAATGTTCAAAATTTGTCTAATCAATCCCTTGAATTTCAAAAATTTTGACTATATATTATCTCTTTTAAAATTCTCTGAGTTCTTCCTAAACATAACTAGTAGCTTATTCTTTGTAGCAATCTTGAAAACTAAATAGTACACCTATCATCTTACCTATTTTGCAGATAAGGAAACTAAGATTCAAATGGGTTGAATAATTTATGTGACATCACAGAACCAGTAAGTACCAGTGCAAGGTTCTGAATACATTTCTTACAATTGAAAGTGCAATAAATATTCTTTCTTCTATAGTAGGGTGTTGATGTGTCAGTAGAACTTTGAGGAGTTGAGTAAAATAAATCTACACCTTCTCATAATGTTTGCAAATAGTTGAAAGAAATGGTAAATATCAGTTAGAAGTCAGTGAAAATGAAGATTTATTTTTCCCCATACAAGTTCGAGTTCACAGATTCACTGAAATCTGTTCATTATATCTCCTGTGGAACAGGGATCCAAAGTTAGGAAGTTCAGATATATAGCATTTCCCTTTCTTTTGGTCCATTGCAATAGGGAGATTAGTTTTACAGTAATTTCTGTATTAATAATCAATCAGCTTAAGACCAGAAATGACAAATTACTCAAGCATATTATGACAGGTCCTAAAGTGAAATTAGAGCTAGTTCTCTGCCCAGAGGCCTAATTTTTTATTTTTATTTTTGGGTAAATTGATTTCTTAGATACATGTTCAAGAAAAAGTTTTTGTGTCCATCATTCTGGAAAGATATCTAGAGATAAAAAGTTTATTGCTTCAGTTCAACATCATTTACTCTATGTAAAAAAGTCAGTGTCTTTGATTTTCATGAGGCATCTTCACAACTAAGTGTAATGCACAGGAAATGCTGGGTCTATTTTAATTTTCAGGTAGTCTACCTGGGTTCAAATTCCACATGACCACTTATAGTCTCTGTGACAAAGGATGAGCAACTTAATCACTGTGAGGCTCAGTTTTCTTATCTGTGAAATGAAACAGGTTTGATGATCTGCCCTCTAAGTATCCTTCCCAGTGTAAGTCTAGGTCACACATAGTTTGACTCTTTTTCTGGGAGTCTCTCTACTCCATCCAAATGGCTTTTGTCTTTTATTTCATTTTCAAAAAGTGATTGCAACTGAAGTTTTTTTCAGAAACCACGTGCTGAAATGAAAGAAGCTTTTGCTGATAATACTCTGGATTATAGAAGATATTATCCTGAGATTGCACAAAGATGTTAATACACTTTTACATTTTACTGTGTTTTACTATTGCTCAGTACATTATTTACAATAAAAATGATGATTTGTGGAGCTATCCATTAAAAGATCTTGTAAGAAATGACTAGTAATCTCACAATAGGACTGAAATGTAGGCAGCAGGGAGGCACCATTTGGGATAAATGGCAATTTGATAGAATGATTATACCAGTAGGGATAATATTCTCCTTGGATCAGAAAGATTCTCAGCCAGCACTAAAAGTCTACTCAAGGACAACAGAGACAGATTCCTAAGAGACTTTTAATTTCCTTTTGGAAAGAACTTTGGCTCTTAGGAATTTTAAATATTCATACTTGCATTGCTTTAGAGTTAAAGCTGACTTGTTTAGATAAGGACACCAAAGTATACTAAGACATTAAGAAATCTACCCAAGGTTACAAAACAATAAAATTGTGATTCTAACCTTTATTTTTTGACTCAGCTCAGAGTTTTTTCTACTAGAAGAGTGTTAGTAAATGTTTAGCAAGCAATCTTACAAGGGGAGAAATGTGAACATGACACAATTTTAAGTACATTTGGCATTATTAACATTTTTACACCACCTTCTAAGACTAGACAAACAAATCAATAAATGAACCTTGATTTAGAGTGTTACATCAATCAATGTGGACATGACATTAATTAGACAGTGATACACTGGACCCAAACTATAAGGTTCATATCTCTTTGTCCTAAAGTAATATAAAAGGTCATCCAGTAAACCCAGTGCTAAATCTTAAAGTTAGAGGATGATCTAATTCCTAGAGATCAAGATCAACTTAAGAAACCAGATAACCTCAGTCAGGACACCAATAAGGGCCACCTATTCTACATAGAGGTACAGTGATAGAAAAAGGGAGGCCTGCCTTGACACAAAGTTCCAATTCAGGAATTAACACTCGACCTCTATGAGGAATTTTAATAGATTAAGAAATATCCAAAAATCTAGCCAAAAAGAAGAGTGTGATGGCACAATAATTGCAAGCAGATACTAAAAAGGTAAAAAAAAAACCCACAAGGACTATATACATATTAGAAAGAAAAACGTCGAGATAAAAATGAAATAATATCGATTGAAAAAAGAATTGCAAGGAGAATAAGTTGCTTCAAATAGAAGGTAGTAAACATTAAGTAGCAGGCTAGCTAAAAATTTGAGTAGACCAAGCAGAAATCAATTCTTCCTATTCTCTTAAAAGGAAACTGTTAAATGGTATAAACAAACAAATCATAAGAGAGGAAATTCAAATCATTAACAATGATATGAAAGAATACTCAAAATTGATAATACAAAGACAAATATGAATCAAACCAATTATGGATTTCACCTCATACCCAGGAAATGGAAGAAGATAACAAAAGAATGTAATAATCAATTTGTTGTAGAAAGACAATAATTCACTAATGAATTGTTGTTGGAGTTGATACAGCACAATCATACAGGAAAGCAATTGGGAAATATGAAAATAAATTGTTTAAAAATTATCATATGCATTAACCTAGAGATCCACTTGTTAAGCATATGCCCAAAGAAGCTGAGAAAAAAGTAAGGTATCTTTATGTGTAACAACTGTTTTTTTTTTATTTTACTAAAATCAAAGTAAATAAATAACTCCAGCAATGATGAAAGGGTTAAAAACAAACAAGCAAACAAACAAAAAACAAAAACTTACTTATGGTACATAAATGTAGTTGGAAAATCACTGGGTTGTAAGAAATGATAAATATGATGAAAACAGAGATGCATAGGCACATAAACAAAGTGAAAATAAGCCAGGTCAGAAAAACAATATTCACAGTGTTTAAAGCATAAATAAAAAGAATAGCAACTGCAAAAATTAAAATAAATATTAGAAAATCATAAAAAAGTAAAAAAAAAGTTGCCCTAAAAATATGATTCTTTCTATCACTCCTTTGCTAAAGTCCACAGTTATCTATATTTTTAATGTATTAATATATTTGTTGGTTTTTTCTTCTTCTTTTTCTTCTTTCTTTTTTTGATATTTATTATAAAGGATGACTTTCTGGGTCATAGGCCCAGGGAGAGATACAAAAAGAAGTGTAAGTAATATAAAAATAAACATCAATATAATTTTATTTTTAAAAATACTTTCCCTGTTTGACAGAAAGATTCTTTAGGATGAGAACATTTCATTCTTCCACTATCTATCGCAAGAACATAGCAAAATTCCTTGTTCATACCCTACAATGTATTTAGGGCAATACTTTCTTTTTTTTTAAACCTTTATCTTCTGTCTTAGAATCATTGTTATGTATTCTTTCTAAGGCAGAAGAGTGGTAAGGACAAGACAACAGGGGTAGGGTGGGGTAAGTGACTTGTCCAGGATCACACAGCTAGGAAGTATCCTAGGCCATATTTGAACACAGGACCTGCCATTTTTTGGCCTGGCTCTCAATCCACTGAGCCACCCAATTCCCCCTTAGGCAATATTTTCTTTAGTAAATGATCATTGAGTGAAATTAACTCAAACTCCTTTCAAGCAGAATCAGTTTCCTCTTTTTCTAGGTCAATACATGCCTATTGGTCCCATTTATTTATATTTATATTTGTTATTGATAAAGAAGTATAATTGTGGAACCTTTAAAGAATGTGTTGAGAAGTGAGTAGGGAACAGTTTTCTCTTCTTTTTGGGATAACAAGCTTCTGGTCCTGGGTCTACTACATTAGTCTTCTAAAGCATTTATTTACCTTGAGTGACAAAAGATCATCATGGCTTTTAAAACTCAACTAAGATTGAGTGTAAAAATTGTTTGTCTTCTTACCTCTCTTTTTTCTTTGTTGGAGAGGGCATGTGAGTGACCTACAGTAAAATGTATCACAAAGCCTGATATTTATGACTAAATAAGAATAGACAGCATTAGCAAACTCCTGCTTTTCTATTTTCCCCAACATTGTGGAAATGACCCCCAAATTTAAGATCAGGCCCTAATTTCTTTCTTGTTAAATCTGGGTCTGCATTTCTAAGCTGTTGGATATTTCTGCTTAAATACTATAGACATCTCCAATACAATATACCTACAAATCATCATCTCTTTAATCTCTTTTCTCTTCTCTTTTTCTCATTTTGACTCCACCTTCCTAAATAATCAATTGCCAAAATTAATCTATTCTACTTTCACAACATTACTGGGATTTTCCTCCTTTTCTAACTTTACATAAACTCCACCCTCGTTCAAGTAATCACATCTCACCTGAGCTATAATATTAGCCTCCCAATATGCACTACAGCTTCCAGTGTCTCCATTCTTTAAACAATCTTCCAGAGAGGGACAAAACTGATATTCTGAAACCAAATATTTGATTACATCCTACACATCACTGCTCAAAAATCTATAATGATTCTTTATTTTCTTTTGAATATACAAAATTCTCAGCCTGACATTTGAAATTCTTCATGATCTAGCTTTCACTTAATTTCTCAGGTTTTTACTTTTGTTTTGTTTTTTGCATACTTTCCCCTATTCTAATCATATAGGTCTTATAATTATTTTTATTAATAGAATTCTATATCCAGCCTTTTTGCCTTTGTACAAGCAAACCTCCACTTCTAGTTTGCACTTCCCATCACATTTCCACATTTTAGAACCCCTATCTTTCTTCAAAATGCAGTTCAGGTACTACTTATTACATGAAACCTTTCATTGTCCCCTAAGTTGTCAGTGCTCAATTAGATTGGATCCTAAACTAAATCCTCACTCAGAATTTCCATTGCTTGGGGACTTGTATCACTGAAGAGCAGAGAATCACTCAGTATGGCTGTGTATTGTTAAGAGTATTTTATAATTTGTTTGAATAAGTAGCCCAGACTGTAATTATTACTTTCAAGATTTTACTTGTACATGTTTATACACATTTTATTAATTGATTGCATAAATGCATATTTTAATTTTCACTATCAGTTAACCAGAATATATATGGTAATGAATTTTCCAAAATCCACTTTTGAAAGTCTCTAAGTCCTATAAAGAAAGTGATATACAGTGGGAGAGAATCTAAAGAGATGTAATTACAGACTTTAAAAGTCTATAATGCCAAGGCATAAAACAATTTATTATATCTTCTTAGCTGGCTATTTCAGAATTGCTTTTTTCCCCCTGTCATAGTATCAAAAGATTTACAGTTGAAAGGAACTTTAGAAAACACATAGTTTAAATCTCATCATTTCACAGATGAGTAAACTGAGACTTAGAAAATTTAAGTGTTTTGCCCAAGGTTATAGAGTTGGACTCCAATCCATTTCTCTATCCCAGCTTAAAGCCAGTTACAGATTACAATTCCTTCAAAAAAGTTTTTATCCTGCAATGGAGAGTAGGTAGAGAACCTGTCAAAGACTCAGGAAAATCTTCCCTCTGATCTATACTGGCTTATGACCCTGGATTCAAGCTTTCCATGCCTTCAAATAACTAAGACTATATGTTGCAAAACAATGCCTGAGATGCATGGGAAAAGGGAGTTTTCTCACTAGGGAGTTATTTATATCAATACAACCACAAGCCCAAATAAATATATATCATTTATAATGTATACAATTATATAAAGATACAATAATATGTCATATGTTGCATATAATATTCATTTTCATACATGATAATAGAATAATATGCTATATTGTTAAAGAAAATTTATATTATATATCTCTCTGTATCTATGTGTATGTGTATATATGTACTTATATACAGAAATAGACTATGTCCAGAAAAATATAGTGCATATGTATTTGTACCCATGAATATA
Source organism: Gracilinanus agilis (assembly GCF_016433145.1). NCBI lineage: Eukaryota > Metazoa > Chordata > Mammalia > Didelphimorphia > Didelphidae > Gracilinanus > Gracilinanus agilis. Next base: position 513,749,210 of record NC_058131.1, read on the forward strand.
CATAAACACATACACATGCCATTACATTGTATAGTTAGTTTATTTTTTATTTTTATTTTATTTTATAGTTAGTTTATTATATATATTATATTACATATATATTATATAGTTTATAGTTAGTTTATTAATTGTTTAATATTGAAAGAAATTATGCTATGGCACTCTCCCCATTGAACCAGTTCTCAGTCTCTTTATGCTTATCCTCAGTCGTTGCCATTATCCCACTGCAGTCAATCAGGGTCTGAATGTCTTCAAACTTGGAGCCCTGTGATTAGAGAAAAAAATGTCTGCTCTAGGACTTACAATGATTGAACAGTTACATTGGAATCTTTTAAGGTTAAACATCTTTCTGATTAAATAATATCTAGCTCATAAATACAGTGGAGTAGCACAGCAGCATGCTGGTAAAAGTTATTTGTTCATGGGGGAAAACAAATTCATTGATTGAGCTTCTGCAGCAAGAAGAAAGAGAAATCTTGCTCTCCCTCATTATTCACAACCTGTAAAATTGGTCTCCAAATATCTTGTCACTATAGCATCAGAGCCTTCTCACTCTATTTCTAATTGCTAATAGTCAGAAAGATCATTTCTGCTGTGTTCTTGCCCAAGATAAATGGAAAACACCAAATGTGTCTTCTCTTCCTCTCCCCACTGCTAGTCCCTAGAGTGCCACAGTATATTGGGTCCTTTTCATTAACAGCTTCTGAAGCAGCAGGAAAGGAAAGCTCCTGAAAGCTTAGGTTGAGTGATATTTTAATACTTCGAAGTTTAGTTTGACCTATTTGCCAGCTTGATTTATACTCCACTAAATATGGTAGCATGGTTTTTCCACTTTCACAGATATTTTGGGTCATTATTGCTTCCATTTTACAGATGAGGAAATAGTGGCCCAGGAAATGTTGTTGCCAAGGTTACTCAGCACAACTGTCATAAAGAAAGTACTTTCTACACTATAAAGGCACTGCATAAATGTGAAATATTATTATAATAATCATATTATAATAGAGTTAGGATTATGTGACACATCCATATTCTTTATTGTGTTCTTCCTCTAACCTCAGACTTGATTCTTTCATATTTTACTTAACCTATGAAAACAAAATAATCATAAGGATGACCACAACAACAATACCAAATACTGATGTTTTTCAAAAAAAAAAAAAAGCCTTCTTGAAATGTTCACTATAAGACCTTTTCTTAAAAAGTCATTCTTTTATTTAACCAGAGCATAACAGAAAGAATCATAGTACCTTAATCATGAACTGTATAACAAATTTTTGGAATCATGTGAATGAGTACCATTTGTCATTTCAGTATGAAAATCTAAATGCTTTTTAAGTTTATCAAGGACCTGAAACAATTTGAATCTGTCTTTTTTTAAAAATTCTGTACTATTTTGTCTGATACTTTCCAGTAAAAAATTTTTCTTTTGGTGACTGAGTGAAGCTTCTCCTAGAAGTGACAGCATATTGTTTATTTTGGCACAGATGTCTTGTACTTAAAGTGTCAGGGATGATTCAAAGAATTTTGTCTGTCTGTCTGTCTATCTATCTATCTATCTATCTATCTATCTATCTATCTATCTATCTATCTATCTATCTATCTATATGTAAAGCCTGGTGACATAGGAGCATAGAATGTAGAGACCAGGGAGTCAGGAAAGCTTGGTCTTAAGTTCTACCTCTGACACATATTAACTGTGTGAACCTGAACAATTTGATGAAGCATTCAGTATCCAGGCAACTCTTGAAAATTAAATTACAGAAGAGTTAGTGGAAAGAATTTCTACAGTAGAATTTCTTCCACACCATTAAAGCACAGATCCAAGGAGATATACCAACACACACATGCATGCATGCACAATGCACAAGCCATGCACATGCAATATATCAAAATATATAGAGGTAGCCAGCTTCAAAGTAAGTGAGAAATGGGTCCAAATGTGTTGAGCTTGAATATTAATAGCTATTCAAGGCAAAACCTCTTGGTGAGATGTTTCTGGTATTTCTGTAAAACTATAAAGTTGTAGAATAAATTTCGATCTTAATTAGTAGAAGGAGAATAGGTTGTTTTTCCACTAGGAGTTTCTTTGTTGTTCAGTTCTTTCAGTCATGCCTGACTTTTTGTGACCCCTTTTGAGGTTTTCTTGTCCAAGATACTGGAATGTTTTGCCATATTCTACTCCAGATCATTTTACAAATGAGGAAACTGAGGCAAATAATGTTAAATGACTTGCCCATCCTTAGTAAATGTCTGAGGCCGGATTTAAACTTAGGTCTTCTTGACTTCCAGACCTAGTGCTGTATCCACTGTGCCACTCAGCTTACCAAGAATTTCTTACCCTGAGGAAATCACAGATAGTCTATTGATGACAAAAACAGTGATTATACTGATAAAATTTATATTTGACATATTCCTATATTGGTAACACTTGCTAGAGTTTGCACTTTTGATAAACTCACGGAGCGCTGTGAGGAATGAAGTGTAAGATTAGGGTAGAAAACAAATATTTTAATACTTGAATCAATCCATATTCTCATCAGTATGGGAATTAATCCAAAAGAAAGAAATTGCAATTTATTTCTCATCCTGGACTACTACTGTCCATATCTTTCCAGAAAGTCTCATAAGATATCCACCCAATATATGTACTTTGATCAGGGCAATCTTTTACAGAGCATGCAAATATAAGATATGAGTATGTAGAAGTATGTACATTAATATCACTTTTTAAAACACCTTTATCTTCTGTCTTAGAATTAGTTACAATGCACAAGAGCAGTAAGGAATAGGTAATTGAGGTTGTGACTTGCCATGATCACATAGCTAAGAAATATTTGAGGCAAGATTTGAACCCTGGACTTTCTATCTCTAGGCATGGTTCTCTATCCAGTGAGCCACCTACCCATCCTGTCAATATCACTTTGACTATTGGAAATTTTTAATTGGGATGACCTGTAAGTATCTAAAAATTAGCATATTTAAAATATACCTACTATGTCCCTTTCATCTATTCATCTTCTTTAGTTTTCTATTTCTTTCTAGGACACCAACATTCTTCTAGTCATCCCAGTATCTCTACCTCAGCATAATTTTTGATTCTTCTCTATCATCCATCTAACATAGCCACATAATTGGCAAATCTTTCATTTCTCTATCTTTTGAATATCTTCCCTTCTCAACACTCACATAAGCTACCTTCTTAGTTTAAGTCTCTTAAAATCTTAGCAAAACTATTAATATAGCCTCCCAGATGGTCTTCCACACAGTTACCAAAGTGATTTTTTTCCTAAACCCAATGACTACCAGTACCATAATTCTCCACCACATGACCACTCTCCAACTCAATAAACTCCAGTGGCTCCCTATTGCTTCCAAAATCAAATAGGAAACCCTTGGTTAAGCTTTATAAGTTCTTTACAACCTGGACCCTTCTGATCCTTTCAGTCTTCTTTTACATTTTAATCTATATCATGAATTTAGTAGTTTAATCATATTGTACTATGGCTATTCCTCCCACACAATTCTATGTCTCTCATCTCCATGTCCTTATTCTGGTTCTCATGCCTGAAAATCTTTATTTTTTTGTCTCTTACATTCCCTTTATTCCTTCAACATTCAGTTCAAATACTTAGCCCTTTGAGTTTATTTTATATGAACTCACAATCTTTTGTATATTTACTTATTTACATGTTGTCACTCTCATTCGAAAGAGAGTTTAATGAGCTTAATCAGGGCACTAACTATATTTGCTTTTCTCTTTTATCTCCACCACTTCTCACAGTGCCTGGCACAAATTGAGAGATTAATAAAAAATTGTTGACTGAACTATAATTCATCATCCATTTATAACACTGATTCAATGGAACTGAGAGCCTCCTTCTAGCTTGATTTCATATAATATGTTTAGAGAACAGATAAATAAGTGAGAGATAAACATGCAAAAAATACCAATACACCAACATTAGTTTCTATATTATGATCAGAGACCCATAAAGAAAACAATTTACTAGGAAAATTTGTTGCTTTGTTCTGTTTAAAAAAACAACTGCTTGTTCATTTTCTTAGACTAAATCTATTTTCTTTTAATAGTGATAAAAGAAAATAAAAAGATTAATTATGAGGTATGTGATTAGGTCTTAATATATCTCTTATTTTTAAAACAAAACAAAAACAATTTTGTTTGATTTGAGTTGAGTCAAGTATATCAGAGGGAAAAGTATAACTCTGAAAAGATGACCAAATTTTAGTAGCTGTTATTTCAAAATCCATTCTGAAATTAATATCTATGTATCAACATGTTCTCCATCACCCTCCTATCCCCACCTTGCTATAGGCAGGGTAATTTCCCTTTAGGTGAGATTTGGACCTTCTCTCTTGGTTGAGTTGAATCATCTTACTCCTGATGGCAGAGCTAAGTTCCAGTAGTCTTCCTGGAGATAACTGGCACTATTTAATTGTTTTTTTCAAACACTGTGCCTTATCCATAAACATTTGTAGACACTTTCACACCAATATTATAGAGAAGTTATATATTGTGATAGACAGATAATTGCCTTTGGAGCCAAGAAGTTTTTAATTCAAGTTCAGGATTCTTTGATAGGTATTATTTCCAAGAATTTACACAATTTACTTCTTAGTACTTTAGATAGGACTTTTTGAACATTCTAGAGAAGGTATTTGCATTGTTATAAGGAATTTTTAATAATACATTTTTGAGTTTTTCTCCAGTTAAATATCATTATAATTTTTCATTATTAATTTTCTGATATCTTTAATCCATGTTCTCTCATTTAATTTCCCCTGCCCCATTCCCAAGTAGGCTAGTAATATGATGTAAGCTGTATATATATTATCATATAATACATATTTCTTCCTTCATCCCATAATGCTATGTTTCATTTTGCATTCAGATCCTTTATGTTCTTTCTTTGGTAGTGGATAGTCTTTATTTTTTATGAGTCTAGGGGTTGTCCTGGATTCTTACATTATTGATGATAGTTAAGTCATTGACAGTTGGTAATCATATATTATTGTTATGACTGTATATAGCTTTCTCCTGGTTCTGCTCTTTTCACTTTGCATCACTTCATATAAGTCTTTCAAAGTTTGGGGGGATAATCTAGTTTTTCATTTCTTATAACACAATAGTTACAATGATACAATATACCACAAATTGTTCAGTCATTCCCCATTTGATGGACATCCCTTCAGTTTCTAGTTCTTTGCCAGCACAAAAAGAGCTATGACAAATATTTTGGAAAAAGTAGGTACTTTGCCCTCTCCTCAATGTCTTTGGGATACAAACCTAGTAGTGGTATTGGTGTGTATACAGAGTTTTATGGCCTTTTAGGCTTTCTTCCAAATTGCTCTCTAGAATGAGAATATCAGCTAGTTGCTTCGCTAGTAGTGTGTTAGTATCCCAGTTTTCCCACATCCCTTCCAAAATTTGCCATCATCCTTATTTGTCCTGTGAGGCAATCTGGTAAGTGTGAGGAGGTAGCTCAGAGTTGTGATTTGCATTCCTCTAATCAATAGTGATTTTCTTCAGCATATTTTTTCATATGACTAAAGAGTTTTAATTTCTTCATCTGCAAATTGCTTGTTCATATACTTTGACTATTTTTCAATTTAGAAATGCTTTTTTATTTTTATAAATTTGACTCACTTCTCTGTATTTGAGAAATGAAGCCTTTGCCAGAGAAACTTGCTATAGGATTTTTTCCCCAGGATTTGTCTTTTAATCTTAATAGCAATAATTTTGTTGGCAGAGGAACTTTTTAATTCAATGGAGTCAAAGTTATCTATTTACATCTTAGCATATTCTCATGTCTTCTTTTGACTTAAATTCTTCCCCTATCTATAGTCTTGACAGGTAAACTATTTTGCACTTCTCTAATTTGTTTATGGTATCATCTTTTATTATCAAATCACGTATTCATTTTTACTTTACCTTGATATATGGAATGATGTATTGGTCTATGCCTAATTTATGCAATACTCTTTTCCCTTTTTTCATGCAGTTTTTGTCAAATGGTGAATTCTTCTTCCCAAAACATGAATCTTTAGATTTGTCAAAAACTAGGTAACTATGATCATTGACTATTGTATATTGGATGTCTGATCTATTCCAAGGATCCTCCACAGTATGTCTTAACCAGTACCAGATTATTTTAATAATTTATGCCTTATAATATGGTTTTGGATTCAGTACAGCTAAACCACCTTCCTTCATATTTTTTCATTAATACCCTTAATATTCTTGGCCTTTTGTCCTTCCAGATTAATTTTTTTAGCTCTATGAGATAGTTATATATTTTAGTATGACATTGAATAAGTAAATTAAATTAGGAAGAATTGTTATTTTCATTATATGGGTTTTGACTACTCATTATTAATTATGCTTTTTCTAGTTTAGATATGACTTTATTTGTTTCAAAACTATTTTGTAGTTCCTAAGTTTGTCTTAGTGGATTCCAAAAGTATTTTATATTACCCACAGTTATTTTAAGTTGATTTCGCTTTCTACCTTGACCTATTAGATTTTATCTGTTATAAAGAGAAATACTGATGATTTATGTAGGTTTATTTTAAATCTTTTAGTTTTGCTAAACTTGTTTTGATTAGTTATTTGGTTGATTCTCTAGGATTTTCTAGGTATAGCATCATATCATCTGCAAAGAGTGATACCTTCATTTCCTCACTGACTATTCTAAACTCTTCATTTTCTTCTCTTATTGCTATAGGTAGTATTTCTAGTACAATACTGAATAGTAGTAGTGATAATGGAAATCCTTGTTTCACTCTTGATTTTATTGCATAGGCTTCTAATTTATTCATGTTACAGATAATGTTTGATGATACTTTTAGATAAATGCTACTTATCCTTTTATTCCCATGTACTATAGACTTTGTCATAGGAATTGGTGTTACATTTTGTCAAAAGCTTTTTCTGCATTTGTTGAAATAATATGATTTCTATAGGTCTTATTATTGAGACGGTCAATTTTGTTGATAATTTTCCAATATTGAACCATCCTGCATTTCTGTTGTAAAACCTGGTAATAATATATAATCCTTCAGATATATTGCTGTGATTATCTTACTAGTATTTTGTTTAAAATTTTTGTATAAATATTCATTAGGGATATTGGTTTATATATTTTTCTGTTTTTTTTTTGTTTAGGTATCAACATCATATTTGTATCATAAAAGGGTTTATTTTGTAGAGTATAAGTAATCAACACGTCCTATTAATTACTATTCCTATACCAATCCTTTTAAGGGTAGCATCAGTTGATTAAATGAATTTTCAGGGATAAGACCTGGCCAATCACAAAGGAAATAAAAAGTTGACATGCAATTCCCCCAATGATTCAACTAAATTGGATCAACATACTCTCTGAATGAATGGGTGCTGAGTATAATAAACCTATTTAGTCTGTATAAATTAATCTCATTTAATATATATTCATATACCTATATGTTTATAGCATATGCATTTGTACATGTATGAGTATATGATTTTTCAATACACATATCACAACAATGTCATATAAAATATTTATTATGCATATTATATGTATGTATTAATCTGATATGTATATCTAATACATGCTATTTATTTTATATATACTTATATGCATATCTTATATGCACATGAGATATTTAAAATATATTAAAGATAGTATTATCATTATATTAATTGTATAAATACATGTACATATACATTTGTGCATATTATCTCTGATAAATCTCTTGAGGATTTCAAGGCAAGATTGTCTTATGACTTTTTATACCAGGAACTAAAATAAGCAGTGACAAATTGAGACATCATATGAGTATTCCTTCCCTGGAGATAGATTACAACACTTCTACAATCCTCATGAGTTGTGGCTGAAATAAATCCTCACCTGGTAGCCAACCTTTTGGTGATAATCCTTTTGAAACTCTGCTAGACTGTTCCTCCTCTGAGAGACACACAGTCCATAGCTGGCCCCATGTGCTGGGCCCATACTTGATGCTTTTCCAGCATGGGTAAGATCTGGAGGACCTTATACTCTTTTTTGTATAGCATTTGAAAACACAAGGTCATCTTGACACAATGAAGCATCAGAATGGATCTTAAGAGAGGTTTGCTATCAGTTTTATGTGCTGAGCTGGTATTATAAACCACTATCACTAATGCTATTTGTCTGGAAAATGAATTTGGAATTCCAAATTACTGACACTAATTTTGGGAATACAACTCTCTTTTGAATAAATTGGGAATCATTTCCACTTTCCTTCAGGCTCAATTTAATTTCTTTTAATAAATGTCAACACACAACATCAGAAACTGAAACATAGAAAAAACATAAGAAATTTTGGCCTAAATTTTAAATTGTTCTGTACTGTGTGTGACTTAAGAAATAAAAAGGCCATCCTGTACTGAATTAACCTTCCTTTGACCTAAGGTTGCATCACACACAGTGTGTAATATCACTCCTAGTTCAGAAACACCTAGAGTGTTGAGCAGCAAGGGAGTTAATGATAGCATTTCAAATTTAACACTGAACTCCTTTGCTTTGCTTCTAGGAATTTGATTTCTCTATTATTCTCGTTTGGTTGCTCTGTTAAATTGTTTATAGTAGTTTTTTTTAATATAATAGTTTCTTGAAAGTTAAAAATATACATTAAAAAGATAACTCAAATATCCATTCCAGAATTGCTGAGGCTTATTTAGGCATTTCTTTAGTTGACTGAAATGTCTACTAGATGTCCTGATTCCTTTGACAGCCTATTCACCACAACAAATAAACCCCTTCATGAATAGAATTAGTAATTTCATCGTAAATATCAAGGCTAATTAATAAATTTCTATGAATTGACTTCATGAAAAATCATATGTTTAGGTGTCAATAAATAAATTATGAGGCTGTTTTTGCTTCTGTGTTTCTATTTCATAATAGCACCAAGATAAGATATACTTAAATAATAAACAAACTAAATGCTTACAATTACTTGACTTTTTGTAATGAAATCATTTAGTATCAGTTGTTCTAAATAGAAAATATTTAAAGCCAATAAAAATAATTTAACTTGGTAGAAAGGTAGCTAGATATAAAAGGGAAAAAAAAGTACTATATGTGGTCTCAGAGGACTTGGGTTCAAATTTTATTTCCACAAGTAAGTATCTCTATGACTTTAGTGAAGTCACTGAAACTTTCTGAACCTCAGTTTCTAAATGAAATGAACAACCTGGGGTAGATGACCTCTGAAGTCACTTCCACCTCAAAATATACAATCTTGTAAAATGAAAAGGAGATTAACACTCTAAGTAGTATAAACCATTTTTGGAATTAGCCAGTCATTGCATACTCATGACTTTCAACAGACATTTTTAAGCCGCTTTAGACATCAAAGAGGGTTCTACTGCCCATGCTCAATGTAATAACTGACCAACGTTTCAAGTTTCAATGTGATGCAAATGGAAACAAGTGAGTTTTATAATCTAGATAATAGAAATGGTAACTAGCCCAAAACTAGTATGGAAGATTCTAAACATGACACAACAATGATTCCAGAAGGCCTCCTGCCCAAGAACATGATAAGCAGTTAGCTGGGACAAGAAAAGTCAGTGTATTTGTCACCAGGAACAAGAAAGATAAAATGAACATGATCTTTTGCTGTTTCGTTGTTTTCCTTATGAGTTTTAAGACAAGCACTAGGCTTTTAATGGCCTAATGCCTGGAGGTATGTCTCCTTCATTTTCAATCACTGCTCTGTATGTTTAAGAGATCGTATCGGCATTTTCAAGGAGATGCTTTTGTATATTAGGTATTTTGTTTTAAGTGCAGCAAAAGGCCAAGCTCAAATTCACTCCTAATGAGCCATGTGTTAATGTCAATGTCTCTGCTGTCCACTCAAATGCCAAAGAACACATCTGACTTTATAATGAGCCAAACAGTTGTCTCTTCATAATCTCAGTTAGCCTTCTGTTAGATATCTGTTTCCAAATTTTATAACACTGTGGTGGAGGTGGTATGCTGCTATGGCTAAAATCCAATAAAAAATGTAAAACCTTGCATATTTTGCCCAAATAATTGGCAAGTGTTTTTTGTTCTCTTTTCCACATAGAATAAAGCTGACCCTGATGACTCCAAATGGCATATTGCCTGGTTTTGATCTACTTTGTACAATAATGGGGAAGAGATCAAAACCAGAAGACAGACATCGAGGCAGTCAGCCAGTGGCTGGATGGTTAGAGTGTGGGCAAGAGACTGAGATAGACTTGCCAGTGTTTTATTATGTCCTGGGGAAGCTACCTTAAATTGTCTATGTTTTTCCTATATTCCAAATAGATTCTGACCAGCATTCATTTATTGAGTAGTATTTGCTGAAGGCTTGCTCATGTATTAGGTTTGTTATTTTTACTTAGTGGTATGTAGGATTTTGATCATTTTAGAGCAAATTGAGTTGGATGATAGCTTAAACCCCTTTTCTCTCAGTTGTTAAAATTATCAAAGTGATGGAGGATAGATGGAAGGGTAGCCTGGGAAAAGTTTTGAAAAGCAAAATGAAATGGAGAATTGAATCAATGCTTCATATAAATTAAAACCAAATTCCTTATCTGATGGAAAAGATTTTTAAGGATGAGTGATCCAAATCGGCATCTTATTGGCTTTCTATAGAAGCTACCAAAAGAAATCTATTAATCTTAACATTTATAACTTAAATTACTTGTTCCATAAATTTATAGGTATTTTTGTTGAAGCAAATATGTTGCCAAAGAAATGAATCTCTCAAGCATTTTTCAGTCAACCAGATGGGACTAGGGTTTCAGAAATTCATCTTAGAAGATAAATCTGTGATTAACTTTTAAAAAAAGTTTTGTAATGTAGAATTTTAAAATATCACTATAAGCATTTGAGCAATACAACTGAAAATAGAAAATCAAATTCCTAGTAAAAAGGGATTTCACTATAAGAAAAAACGCATTCAGTTGTGCCAACAACACTAACAGTAGCTCCAATAATTAGCCAGAAGACAGCACGATGACAGAGATTCCATGGTGATCAATGGGATCTTGAAGTAGATCAGACCACTGGAACACCTCAAGGTAAAGCTTATGAGAAATAAATATTTGATATGGAGAAATTTAAACTGGCAAGAAGCAGGCATTCCATCCTTTATATACTTTAAAATATGATCTCTTCCCAAGTCATTGCCTTGGATTTAGGCCTATGAGTCCCTTCCTAATTGAGACTTAATTATTCTCTTCTACTCTCCATAATGATAAATATCCATAAATTTACTTTTCACAAATTAATGCAGATTAAAATGATATTTTTTAGAGTTGTGTCTTGATTAGAATTTTTAGTGTATCAAGGGATAGTTGTTTTATCCAAATAAAATTGAAGAGGGAAGTGAGATGGACCATGTTTTTTTTTTTTTAACTCTACAATGGGAAACAAAAATACTAATCAATCTTGACACAACTGTATTCCATATGACCCAGTATTTCTGCCTAATAAAATTTTGGAGGTTTCAAGGAAAGACAATTTTTGACTTTCAGTATTAGAAACTTGACAAATTGAGATACCAAATGGGAATGATGGTACAATTACTATTGTTAATTATGCTGCTTCTTTTCTCTGATTTCCAATCATTTTATGTTTCTTTGCTTTCTTGTGAGTCGTCTTATTTTTTCCCAGATAACATATTGGTAAAATATTTAGTAATTATTTCTTTACTTTTAATAATCCATGTTTTTGCTCCCCTTTCTGTACTTCCACTCTCCCCAAGAAGGCAGGTAATATGATATAGGTTGTACATATGTTATCATAAAATACATATCTCTATGTTTGTAAACAAGACATATATTGCTTACCCTACAGAAAAATTCATGGAGGAAATAAAGTGAATATAGTGTTCCTCAATCTGCATTCTGACTTCATCAGTTCTTTCTATGGTGGTAGGTATCCTTTATAGTCATGAGTCCCTTGGAGTTGTTCTGGATCCTTACCTTATTCATAATAGTTGTCATTTATAACGAATAATCAAATACTATTATTGCTACTGTGTACAAAGTTCTATTTCTATTCACTTCACTTTGTGTCCCTTCACATTAGACTTCAAGATTTTTTGGAGATCATATTGTGAGTCATTTATAATGGCACGTTAGTGTTCCATTAAAAGATTCTAATTATATTTTGGCTTATTTTTGCTCCATCACTACCTTGATTATTGTTCAGCGGTGAGCACAATACTAGCCAACACTGTCATACTTTTTAAATTGGAATCCTTCATTTTCACTTTAAACCACCAGAGTAAGTCACTGAATTTTCAGTACTGAACAAAGTGATATGCCTGATCTTAAAAATTAAAACAAATATTTTCTAATTTAAAATTTGATTTGACAAAATTAGAGAATTTTTATTTAAATTGAACTCAGTAAAAGTAAGAGAGTCCATTCCATGTACTATTTTAGTCAAGGAACTTGGTAAGTGAGCCTTTCAAAATGGGCTCAGTTTAATTCCAAACTGTATCAGTCATTTTACTAAATTCTGGAGATAAAAGATATATAATGGCACAGTCATATATTCTGAATTATATTCTTATAAATAGTATATATTCTTCTTTTAAAAAAATAAAATATATTATTTTTTTAATAAATAAATAAAATATCAACAAAAAACATAAACTTATGTATTTGCATTTATATATAGATAGAATTTTAAAGAAAATAAAATGCTATTCTACTCCTAATAGCAACATGCATATATAGATAGATAGATAGATATGGAGAGAGATATGATTATACACATTTATACATTTCAATATATTTTTGAACCAAAATTTACTTAGACACTAATCAGTGTAAATCTACTTTATTTCTATTCTTTGCTATGATGAAAGTTAATGTGATAAATTTCTTAGGTATATTAAACTTTTCTATCTCCAACTTCCTCATCCAAGTTGTTTTTCAGAATGGTTAAATTCTACTCACAGCTCTAACAATATTTTATCAACATATCCATCTTTCCACAACCCCTCCAATATTAAATATTCATTCTTATTGTTTGTCAACTTCGCTAATTAGCTGGTTATAAAGGAATGGTCAGTTGTTTACATTTGGATTTATGTCATTATCAGTGATATGAAGCAAATTTTCACATAGTTGTTTAGTATATAATTTTATTAAAAAAGAAATATGCATTTATACACTTTGACCATTTTATCTACTGGGACATAACACTTGCTTTTATATGTCCCAGAGGTCTCAGAACAGATTCAAGGTCTGGCCTGAGAACTTTGGGATTTTGTGTTTGAACTAGTTCCCCATATATTTTGAAATTTGATGTTTTTTTGTATTTTGTTTTAAGCAAAAGAAATAGAACAAGAACGCAGGACCTATAAATAATGAGCAAACTTTGTAATGTGACAAATAATTTCTTCTTTTTAACATGAGCAATTCTATACCAGTTTAGACATGGGGATATATATCTTAAACCTACTTCTTATGTCTCGCTATATATCCCACTGATGCGTTTTTCTTATCTGGTTAGTTTTAATGTTTACCCCCACAAAAGTATTCTATATAGTTTTGTAAATATTGCATATTTATTCATCTCTGTAGATACTTATTCCCAAACAAGATTGTAATTTTCTTGAAGCCAAGGACTGATTTTTCTTTTCTTTTTTATTTGTTCTTCACTTTTTTCCTTTTCTTTCCTCTTTTTTTCTCTTTTTATTATTCTTCTGTATCCCCCATGCCTAGCACAGTGACCAACACATTTCAAGTACTTACTAAATTTTGGTGATTGAATTGAAATTGAAAAATGTGAAGGCTGAACCACACAAACTCGGAGGATTAAAGTTTTAAAAGGTGATATAAGAAATGGAATATCATAATAAGAAAATTCTATATTTTTTTCACTTTTATACCCAAAGAAAAGTATAAACCCATAGGAACAATTTAAATGAAGGATCTCTGATTTTATCAGCATGGGAAGTTTCTAGCAAGGATGTTGCTTTCATTCACACAAATCAAATACCTGGCTCTGACTCTAAATAGTTAAGTCCCAGACCTAAGTCAACAAATGTTTAAGTGATTTCCCCAGGGCCAGTCAGCTATGAAATATGAAGTGAGAATGGAACCCAGTTTTTCCTTCTAAGTCCAGGTCTAATATTATCCCTACTACCTTGAATAACATAGCTATGTTTATCTTGCTAGTCTAATTTATGCTGACTACCTGATAAACCAATATTAATGTAATATAAATTAATGGCCGAGGATAAACAACATTCAAATTATAATTCAAAGCCATAATTCAGGGTCCATAAATTTGGGCTTTCCCCTGATGTTTTAAAACATCATGTTATGTTATCCCAATCTAATATAATGCATCTTATTTATAAAGTTCATACTTACTTTCTGGAGAATGGCCTATAAACAGAGACAGGCAGAAAGACAGAGATGATAAGAGATAGAGACAGAAAAGGAGACAGATAGATGAAAACAGAGATAGAGTCAGAGACCAAGAGATAGAGAAGGAGAGAAATAAGAGACCTTAATTTAACATATAAGTCAGAAAAACATAAATGCAAAGAAAATCAAGTATTGCTTATTTTCATTTAAACACCTTTAAATTATTTGAAGAACTTTAAGAAAACTATAGACTTAAAAGGGACTATTATGGAGTGGGATTATGGTCTCTTTTTATTCCATTTCCTATGAAGGTTGTTTATATTCATATTTTATTCCATTATTTTATGGTGATTATCCTTTGCAGAGTTCCTGCTTTACTCTGAAGCTAATTTCTGAGGCATAAGAGCTCTGGATGAATAGATAAGCCTCTAATGTCTATTCAAATACTTTTTCCTATATGCCTTAAAACTAAGGTTTCGATTATGTTTTTAAAACATCTACATAATTTGCAGCGCTTTTCTAGCTAAAGCAGGAGCCCTGTACATTCTATATTCCTTTCAAAAGTGCTGATACTCTAATGCAATCATCATTTATTAAGATTAACAGGGCAATATAAATGGTATTTAGTAAGCATTTGACATTTTATGCAATTAATAAAAATTGTAGCACACTATAGTTTCATTAAAATAGTGTAATGGTCATATATCAGGATAAAAATATTTCCTGGTGATGGCTCACATTTTAAAATTTGAAATACTTAGAAATTGCAAAATCGCTGAAAATCATGTTGTGGTAGATGGTTCTGATTCCCAGAAATTATAGCACAAAATTCACAAGGATATCAACATTTCATTATTTAGTTTTAGGAAAACTATTAATTCTAGATTTAAGTTTGTTTGTTCTTTCAGCTCAAATGTTTCAAACCAAGAGACTCTGGATTCTATAAGCCCAGGGGAGAAATGCACGTAGGTACTATTTATCAGAAAAATATTTGGCATTATATTAACACTAATTTTTGTTTTTGTCTTTAATAAATAATTCTAAATAATAAATTTACAATGACATAAAAGCACAGTATATAAAAGAAAGACTCTGTCCTTACTATGGAATAAGTATCACAAAAATACAACTGAACTTTGAGGGCAGATTATTTTTCAAATTTCAAATTCAAGACATTGCTAACAATGAGAACATACTAACACTTTTTTTCATTATGGTGAACTCAAAGTGTGAAATTGCCAACAGATCTGTAACTCACCTATAACATTATATTAGAGAGCCACTTGGAAGCACTAAGGGGTTAAATGATTTGTCATTACCAAGATAGTCATTTTATGTCAGGTGCAAGATACAAACTATCTTCCTGACATCAAACACAATACCTTATCTCCATGCCAGTTTTGTCTTTCTTCTTAGCTATACATTTTAGAAAATGTATGCTAATTCATTTTAATATAATATATTTTCAGAGCTGTTTTTGTTAAAACTCATAACTTTTGATTCTCCAGATTGATATTTCTTTCCAAATGGTATGTTGAGTTAGGAATATGTTAGGAAGAATATAGTCCTGAATCTTTATTCATGCATTCATTCTTTTGTTCATTAATTTATTTGTTTGTGTGTATAGGTATAATTGTCAGTGTCTGTGTGTATGTATGCAATTGCCCACCAGAATTTTTTAACTGCATAGCAAGTTAACCAGTCAAAAAATACAAGCCACTGGAATAGAAATAGCTTTGGTGGGATCAGTAAGCTAACATTAGTCTCTGTGCTGACATTTTCCAGATGAATTATTGCCTATGCTTCCCCAATCTCATGGGAAGTGAAATTTTCTACTTCAGTAATTTTTTTTTACATTATTGAATCTTATTCCATCATGATTAAACATTTTTTAAAGTAACCATTTTTGATAGAAATTGTTTTAATAGGTTTTAATCACTAAGCTACCTTTTTAGAAAACTAGAAACAACATAATTTAAATAGTCTTGTTCTAGATTTGGCATAATAACTATGAATATCAGTTAAGGTGCTAGGCTATCAAATGATTATTCCCTCAATTTTGTTTGCTCTTATACTAAGTAGTCCCTAAATGCTTTGTAATGTTTTTATTTTACTCTTTCTTTCTGTTTTTAAAAAATATTTTCTCCATTTCTTTTTTCTTCCAGATTACTATTTCAGCAAAGGCAATGATATTAAGAATTAGGTAATTTCTTTTTAAGGAAACGCAAAATTCTAGTTTTGATGAGCTTCATTTGAAATATATATGCTAATCTTCTTTTAGTTTCTCTTCAAGCAATATCCTTTTTAGTAATATTGTCTCTATTCCACTATCATGTGTGACTTCTCATCATTCTTTAAAATACATTTATCTATATTCATTGTAAAATGTATCTTCTTCACTTGGCTCATTTTTCATGCATAAGTATCAATTATGTCTCTTCTCTTCTCATGTTTCTGAGTCCTCTCATTATTTGAGATTTTTATTAGTAAATATTATAGTGGTCCCAATTTGCTAGCCTGTTCTAGATAAACTTTCTCTTTCATACTCCTTTTCTTGACTAAAGAGTCATAAGTACCTTGCAGTACTTCCAATTATCTTGCTATAGGTTACTATCTCTCTATCTATGCATCATCACTTTTTTTTTGTTTGTCTGTTAGTATGTCAATTGTTAGCATCCCTTCTCCACATTCAATTTTTCTACTTCTAATGGACTTTAGTCTGAGAAACCAAGATGCTTAAAATAGTTTTTAATTTAAATTAAAAATACTTGAATTGGCACTACACTAAATATAAATCTGAAAATTGGTTTAATAAGCATGATCATTTTCATTATATTATCTCAATCTAATCATGAGCACTGAATATATCACTAAATTTCATTTTCATTTGTAAATTGTTTTGTAGTAATAAATTATCTAAGTTCTGAGGGTATCTAGCTATCTTAAGACTTATTGCATCCAGATACATCATGTATTTTTATAGTTATTTTGGAAAGAATAATATTTTTATCAGTTCCTTCTGCTTTTATTAGTATCAAATTTGCATTTTGGTAAATATATTTTTATTCTGTTCCTTTATGAAAACTACGTGTAAGGATAAGTGATAAGGGATGAGGAGAAATTCATAGATTGTCTTTGACAGGAAAGGAGAATTTAGATACAAACTCTGGGAAAAGATTCTAGAAGGAGAGGAGGATCTTAGAAGTTGATTGTTTGTAACTGTCACTCCTGTTCTAGCTTTCCACTGAGCTGGATCTTTGCTCTGGCATGCCCTTGGAGGAACTAATCTTGTGGAAAGATTAGGGATCCTTGGGTTGGAGAATTGTCTTGAAGTAGACTGCCTTTTCCTTGGAGTACAGAGAGCAAACTGTTTGTGAGATCACTGGTCAGAGATCAACTGGGCTAAGGTAATCCCAAGGGTTTTGTCATCTATGGGCTACTTAAGAAGCCAATCTCAAGTTTGAGAGGGGATTCAGGCTAACCATGAGTCCTATCTCCCCTGCATTCTTAAAGACAATTTTGGCAGTGAGGTTAGCAGATAGTCAAATAACATTTGGGGTTTTAGATAAGAGCAGGGAGTGTATAGGCAGGACCTACAGAAGAAACTAAAAGCAATCTCTCCAGAGATGCATAGAAGTTGAATGGAGTCTAGAATTGTATTATTAGGACCCTATCTACCCTTTTCCCTTACTCCAATTATCAAAATAAACTTGGTTTCTAAAGCCCAAGGGTTTTGTGCTTTACTGGCCCTAGGGAAGTTCCTAGGTGGGCATATCTCATCTCCCATCCACCTAGGCCTTTCCCTACCTCCATTTGGAGGTAGCCATCTCTTTCATATGACTTGTGCCAATTTTGTTATTTGTTGATTCTTTTAGGTTTTCTGAGTAAACCAATGAACCATATTTAAATATTTCATCTCCTTTTTATAGATTATTATAGCTTTAATTTAGTTTTCTTTTTCTTATTCCTAGAACTAGAACTTTTGGGCATTTGTAAAATAATAGTAAAAGAGACATCCTTACTTTAATGCTTTTCTCATTGCAAAATCTCCAAATGTCTCCATAACAATTAATGCTAATAAAAAGTGTGAGTGCTTTTTCAATTTTCCCATTTGCTTCCCTTAATTATTTTCCTTTGGATATTCTCTTTAGAATTTAAGAAAATATGTGAAATATCTTGCCCCAGAGTCTTTGTTTTTTTGATGGAGAACATCAAACAGGTCAAATTTTGCACATTTAAAGACTATTTCCCTCATTCCTGGAGTTTTTAGAAGTTGGACCATCACATAACAGATATGTTACAGTTGAGGAGATAGTTGAAGATGTGCTTTCTGACTACAAATTCTGTGATTCAGAGAGAAAATGGATTATATGATCTATCTTTCTCATTTCACATTGGAAGAAAGTAAGGCTCAGAGATGATTCTTGACTTAAATTCCCATAGGCTAGAAGTGGTAAAAGCCAGGACTAAAATCCTTATGCCTGGATTCCAAACTTAATATGATCTTTCCTATAGAACATTGCTCTTTTTATGGGCCTTTGAATTCATGGAAACATGCTCTGTAGTTGCCATTTTAGATGCAACTGCTACTTGTGAAGACAGGACTAATGTTCATGTCCTCTGGGACTTAGCTAGGGAGAGGGAGCTATCAGGAGGATAATATCAGAGTGTTGCACTTCATAGAAGTGATGTGGAGATTTCATTATCAGAACATTTACCTGTGGAACATATTTCCATCGGATTTATTTGTGCTAGAAGGAACCTTGGACATCTTCTTATCCAATCCCCTCCTTTTCAGAGTAGGGAGATGGGCTCAGGTAGGGGAAAAGAGTTGTCCAAGGTCACATGTCTAGTCAGTGGAGAAGCCAGAGTTTGAACTTTATTTTTCTGATTCCAACCCCAGGCTTTTTTCATTTCCCCAAGATGTCTAGAGTATACTCTTTTAGTGAGGCTATCTGGAAATGCAAAAAGTAAAATCATGAAGGCAAATAAGGCAAGGAGGCATTCAGACTATACTGAGAGAAAAAAGATCTATCAAATAATAATGTTTAATAAACTAATTTAAAATTAATAATAATAAATGCTGATTCTTAGCTGTAATTTGATATGGAATTTTATATTTAGACCTTTTTTGAATTAAAGTATTTAATAGCAAAGATCTGGACAGTATTATTTTACATAAGCATTGCTAAGATGGCAATCTTTAAATGACACTTTTTATGTTATGATGGACTTTTTTCTCTCCTACACAAAAGTGTAGAAAGCCTTAAGGGTTAAATTAGGGGTTTTGACAAAATAAGAGAGCAGCTTTTAATAATTTAAGTTTTAATGAGAAACAAATTGAGGAGAGCAGTTTAATAAAAAACTTTGTTTAATTTAAGAAAGAAGTACAAACAGAAAGATAGAAAAGAAGAGAGATTATTAATCATATATCCTATAAATATACCTAAAATTTCTAATATTACCTAAAATTCTTAATACTACCTCTAACTGTCGTCTGAGGACAGTTTCTTCTGCCTGGTACAACTCAAGCCTAATTTAACCTACACTATCTATAAATGATTCACTAACTACCTAACTCCCTAAAATAATGGATAGCCACCACTCACTCACTCCTTCAATAAGTTTTCTATAGCAACCTACCTGTCAGTAGCCAACAGATCCTTGCCTCAGAGGCAGACCTCCTGCTCTCTAGAGAGTCCAGAAGCAAAAAGCCCTTTAAAGGCTAAAGCCAAAAGCCCTCTCAGTAAACTCAGACCCGCCTTTATATTCCAGCAACTAAATGCCAACCCACATTACCAGCAACCAAACCCCAACCAACTCATTCCCATTAGTCAACTTCCCTGCAATTGCCAATCCTAACTGTCAGAAACTCAACAACCAATTGTCAGCAATTTACTCTCTTAAATGTCAGCAACTGACAGCCTGCAACTGATACTTGCTCATCAGAGGGCTCCCTGGTCCCTACTTCCTGTCATTGTGGGCTGGTTAATCCCTACACATCTTTATGGTAAGAGGACCTCCAGGTCCCCCATTAAATTTTTTAAAAATTAAAAATTCCTTTTTATAGAGCTAATGTAGCAAAGGGAATGAAAATCAGTCTTATGATCACAAATATTAGGTTTCAAATCCCACCTCCAACATGCATTGTTGGTATGATCCTAGATAAATCACAAAATCTTAGTGCCCTAGACAATTCTGTGATATAATAAATTGCAGAACATTTTCTGATCTGCACATGATGAGGAAATTATTTTCAACAGAAGTTCCCTATGCTAATGAACCAAGATGTCTGAAGAAATAAAGAAAAATCAACTTCATAGCTACAGGAATGAAAAATGAAAAATCTGACATTAAAAATCCCCTTAATTTATGCTGGTTATGTGGCATTATGCTAATTTCTTTAATATTGCACCACCAATATAACTCTAGTGTGGCACACTTTGGTTATAATGAATATTATTTTTAATATATTTCTTTAGATTAGTTGGTAAGAGTTAATTTAATCAAATAACCTCATTTTACAAATGAAGAAACTGAATTCAACAGTAACCAAATCACTTGTTAAGGATCACACAACTCATGCATTTTACACAGAGACTTAAGGAGGTCAAATAATTTCTTCAAAGTTACATAACTTTAGAATCCAATTAACTCTCATCTGTATTGTTGTAATAGCCATCCAACTAGTGTCCACAACTTCCTTTGCTCCTCTTTCCAATTCATCTTCCTCCTCAGAGTTATGAATTTAATATTGTTGAAAATAGTTCTGATTATGCCACTCCCTCATTTACGAAATACTAGTGTTTCCTGTTAGAATAAAATAAAAAACTCCTCTTTTTGACATTGAGAGCTCCACTCTAGGCTAAGTAGAATCATCCCTTCTCATAGGTATCCTAAAATTCTCTTTTGCTCTAAAAAGAAACCTTTACCTCATCTCTGTCCCACACTCCTTGCTTCTCTGGATTCCAATCCCATCACACACCTTGAATTTTTCATATTCCTTCAGAACACCCAAAACAATATACTTGAGTAAGTTGTTGAAAATCAACCTTGCCTTTTATCTCATAATCTTAATAGTATCCTAGAACTGCTATCTCATGATTCAAAAATATTTTATTTGTAATTTTATACTATAAAAACAAATTTATTAATTAGGAGGAAAATCTTTTAATGCACAGACTGATGCTAAGTAAAATTTCTTATCTCTTCCTGATTCTACTAGCTCTAAAGGATATCTCTATTTTATTACCTTATTAGTATCCCTATATTTTTAAGTAAACATTACTATTTTGGGAGTAAAACAAATATACCCGAATATAGAAAAGAATCTAGACTCTCTCAACATTCCTTTCTAAATAACTTTAAAATAACGTGCCAAATCAAATTCTGGAGTAAGATGGGCAACAGAGTCAGGAAAGACATTTTTCCATCCAAAGACAAATTAGGAGATTGACAGGAGAGGTCTGAGATACCAAGGTAAAGATGTGCCCAGAAGGCATTCAATGGTCAATCCAATAATAGATCCCATAAATAGTGGCAATAATAGAAGCTTCTGTAGCTCTCAGTCTAGATATGGTAAAGGAAAAATTGAACAACTGGTCAAGAAGAGATTAGTGAGGAACTTGAGCTTAAACTGGGAGCAGAACCAGTTGCTATGTGACAACTCCATTGTACATATGAAATTCAGGATTATAGTTCTGAGTAGAGAGGAGAAATTGTGGTCAGTCAAAAGGGAGCAAGAATTATAGTCACAATTACAGGGTAAAAAGGAATCATTACATTTACACTGTAGATTATATAGGAGTTCCATCAATGTCTCACTTGTTTATTCTTAGGAAATTGTGATCTCTGACTTTTGCTTGGAGCGGGGGGCGGGGGGAGGGGGGGAAGAAGAGAGGAAGAAAGAAGCCTGGATTCCAAGACCCAGAAACATCAGATTATCTAGAGGGGGAAATTATATATGACAGATAGAAAGAGACTAGAGAAAGTGTGTGTGTGTGTGTGTGTGTGTGTGTGTGTGTGTGTGTGTGTGTGTGTGTGAATGACAGAGAAACAGAGCAAGCTAGAGAGAAACAGAAACAGAGAGACTCTACTGAGGTCAGTTCCAGGGAAGAGGATCCAGTTTAACGTATATTAGTTTACCAAGTATTATCTTAAATATTTTTTAAATCCTTACCATTTCAGAATTGATTCTAAGGCAGAAGAGTGGTAAACAGGCAATTGGGGTTAAGTGACTTGCCCAGAATCAGACAACCAAGAAGTGTTCAACTTAGCTTCTCCATCTCAAATATTTTAAATAATGAAGCTTGCTTTTTTGGAGTTTATTATTTATATCTGTATATATGTTTATATATGTATACATGTATATACATATACACTATATGTATTAAATCTCTTTTTTCTCAACTCAGAAAATGAACTTCTATCTATTTTCTGGCTATTTTTTAAGTCTTACAATTCATTACTTCTAAAGTGGCAACTATTAGAAACCAGAAACATAAAACACTACAATTAAATCTGTTATAATATTAATGAATATTTTAGGTTAAATACTTTTAGAAGCAGAAAGGTGAAAAATGGAAAAATTAAAGTTATATATTAGTACCATCAATCTTACTTATTTTATAAAATAATGTTTTAACTTAAGAAAGTTTATTTAGCCAGTAATTGAATAGATCATATTGCTAGTTGTAAGTAGATATATATTTCTATTAGATTGTTAATAACAATGCTTATGATTTGTATATATGTACATCTGTAACATGATTTGCCTTATTGTATAATTTTTGCATTTAACTTAATAAGCATTATGAACAAAAATGAGATCTCCAAAACATCAGCAAAATGTTTTGTCAACATTACAGAAATTATTTAGCATATAGGAATAATGTGTAAATGAGTCTTATACTTAAATATTAAGACTTTTTTGGCCAGTTTTCCATCTCTTGTTTATAAGAATTGTGATATTTAGGGGTATTTAGGAGATGAAGATTGGTATTTTGGAGAGGGGAGAGAGGACATAGAGAGATGGGTCAGTGACTAAATGACTCTCAGCTTCCCTTCTGTTGAATTGGGTCAGATTTGCAATGGTTGGTAATGGAGTCAGAGCAAGGAGGATGCTGCTCTCCTAACAAGGGAGAGGGGTAGGAGTGAATAGAATTCTTCCCCCTTTCTCCTCTTGAGGCAGTTAGAGCAGAAGGAAATAACAGTTGACTAAATCCCCTTTAGGTCAAGTAATGGAGGCTGAACAAGCTTGACTAATCCACAGCTAAATTGGTAGATTGATAGGAAATAATACCACTGAGATTAGCCATTCGCACTGTTTAAGACTATTCCCTTGACCTTGGGATAGTGAAGGTTCAAATTGTCTTCAATACAGCAGACTTGCTCTCAGGATAAAAGCTGCACCAGTGCTTGCTTAGATGAAGATTTTGCTCTAGGTAATGTATATCGATGGTAAGTATGGCCTAGTATAACTTCACACAGGCTCTCAAATCCAACTAGAAAAGTATTAACTTCAGGAAAACAGGGAGAGGGGAGGTGGATTTTAGGAATGAGGAGGAGGTAAGCTATCTAAAATTTTCAATAAACTTGTTGGCTTCACTTTCCCCAAGGGGAAAGTGCTTTGAATAACATCACTTTTATCTCACTCACTAACTAGCCTTTCTCCTAATCTAATGTTACTAAGTTTAAGATGGTGAAGGTAACTTTGATTGAAGATCTGTTTGAATTAGAGATCAATTGAGATTCTGCAAATGAGGTAATTTTTCCTAGCACTCACAGCCTCATATAGTCTCTATGGAGTAAACCAGCAAAGTAACATTCTGCTCCGTGAGGTCAGAGATGAGCTAACAAAAAGCAATGCTGCACTTCTTCCTAGCCTCCCTCGAACCCCAAAAAGTAGTGTCCAAAGTGTCCTTGCAAGTTGGGTGTCATGGCTTTTTATACCCAAGTTCTTAACTGCCCCAACTGCCCCTTCTCATGGAGTTCTGGGAGGCACTGAGAAATTCTGTGAGGCAGCTTTAACCCCACTTAAGATCATGGATGTTACAGTAATCCCGGTTTCCTTGTACATAGAATTTCCACTGGAAATTCTGCAGGCATCTTGCACACTTCACCTTTCTCTACTCTGTACCTAAATCTATGCTCTCTATGTTTAGCAACATAAAAAAAAAACTATTCCTTATGCCTTATTCTAACTTTCTACCATTTTTTCTGCTCCAGGAAGGGTAAGGAAAGTAATTCAAGGGAAAGAAAGGGTTTACATGTAATACAGGCATGATAATGCATAAAACAAAGTAACACAAATGTGCAACAATAAACTTAACTAAGAATGTCTAACCTTGCTATAAGTGAAAGTAACCATATCTTAAGGAATGCAATAAAATATCTTTGTAAACACAACCAAATGTAAATTTTCAAAGATGCATTAAAACTGTATCTTAACCTGTTGTTTTTTATATATTAAATCAAAACTATTAAAATAATCTCTAGCTCTGCCCTACAAGCAGAGTGCTTCTAAAGCAATCTATCATATTATCTATCAATATCATATCAATCAATCATAAGGCAATTAATCATATAATCAATTAATCCTAAATTTTGTGTTAGTATCTTACTTAAGATATGTTAATAGTGTTAATAGTCCAAGTTCTAAGGTATGAATATGTTAAGGTTATCTTGTTAGTAATAAGTATGTACATTGGTATATATAATTACTTATTTTTACTGCTATTGTCTCTTTCCCTAATTTAACTCTTTTATTCAAAAGGTCCTTAAATCTATCTCTCCTTAAGTTTGTTAATAATTCTAAATTATATATGTGTTAGTAATTATAATACATATGTACAGCTATATACAATGCATACATACACTATTGAACTTTGTACAAACAAAAGTTCCATTGACATCTATCAAATTAAGAAAATAAATAGATCTTTTTGATATGATGGAGATCATATGATAATCTTCCCTTATATGCAAATATTTACATGCAATATTTACATATGATATATACATATAAACTCTTGTTTATCTACATGAGGTCCATGCTAAGAAGTGAAAAATCAGTTTTGTGTTGTGTCTTATGTACTGATATGTACTGATACATGCACATACTTAACTCTACTGTCTGGATCCTGTGCCAGCACTGGAGAATCATAATTCTCATTGTGTAGCTGTGTATAGTCTGGCATGCATCCTACTATGTGATGTCTAATTTGTGCATTGAGTAGTTGTGTAATCAATACTATAACCTTACATTATTTCTTCCTTCCAGTCCTCTTCCTGAAAAATATTTAATAAAGATTACAGTTCACGTGTGAGTATCCTTTCTTTTGTGCCACCCATGCTGTGGATCACTATAGCTTATAGCTTTTGTGCACTTCATCTGTATGGCTTACATACTTGTTGGTTGTCTAACTTCTTGACTGATGGTTGACTTGTCAACTTCTTAAACAGGAACAGTAATGTTTCTGTAATTGTGTCAATTGTGTTACCTAATTTTTTTGTTACACTGATTTTTGGATTTTTAGAATTTTGAATTTTTGGATTGATTTTAAGTAGTTTAATCTTCTTCATCTGTGCATTCTGCATGCTGTGGGTCTGGCTATGTGTTTATTTGATGTTGATTTAAATCAGTTGTTGTTTCTGGGTGTCCTTCATTTATAGCATGTTATTTTACTGGCTTCACATGTGTACTATGAAACCAGGGATCTTTGTTCTGAACCTTGATACTTGTAGAGTTTCCTAAGGCCCAACCCATTTAGGATCCAAAATGGATTTTCTTGCAAAATTTCTTATGTAAATCATATCTCCTGGTTTAAGTTGATGCAAACTAAAGTCCAAAAGAACTTTTTGAGTTAAAAGTACAAGTCTTTGCAATTCATCCAGTCTTTTCTTTAAAGCTTTCATGTATTTAAACAGCTGACATTCAGCTCCAAGGTGTGACAAGTGAGCTGATTTTTAGAATGATCCATGCCATGGTGGGTGTTCATATAGAAGTTCAAATGGTGATAAATGGGTATCACCACTGGGTTGACTTATCAAGTAAAAGAGAACAACGGGGAGTGTTTGTACCCATTTTAGATGGCTTTCTGAACACACTTTTCCTATCAATGTTTTAATTCTTTTGTTACAGTATTCAATTTGCCCCAATGATTATGGGTGATATACATAATGGAGGGTCCTTTTTATTCCTAGGGCTTTATAAATGTCATGAAGAATATTTTGAGAAAAGTGTGATCCTGGTCTAAGTCAATTCTGGCTGGTATTGAAAATCTCAGGACTATATCTCTCAGAAGTGTTTTTGCCACAAAGGCAGCATTGTTCTTCTTTGCTCGGAACACTTCTGGCCATCAAGTCAACCTATCAATGATAACTAGGGCATATTTGTACCCTTGGCAATTGGGCATGGATATATAATCACTTGTAAGCACTCAAACAGGGTATGGCCTAGTTGTCTCTCGCCAAGCCCTTTAATCTAGGTCATACCCTGATTGAATTGCAAGCAGACCTTGCACTTCTGGCATGTTCTTATTGCACATGTGGAAATTCCGACAGCCGTCCAGTGCTTTTTTTTTTTAAATCACAAATAATTTATTCTTCCGTTAGAGTTGATACAGTTTTAAATAGCAACAAAGTACACAGTGGTGGAAAATTGGCACAGAACCTACAAGCACTTCAATCACAATAATGCTGTTCATGCTTTATCTGTTCAAAACCTTGATGTATATTTTCTACTGACCAACTTAATAAAAGAAAAAAATTCTTTTTTAAAATAAATGAATTTAAAATCATCCATTTGAATAAGTGCTTTTTGATAGAGTCAATCAAGGCCCAAGTCTCATAATGCCTTTTTTCATGCAATGCATTGCATAGGGTGTTATACAAAGATCTTGGTAGAATGGGTTTGTCTGCATTTAAAAAACCATATGCCTCTCACTAATTTGGCCCCAAGATGTTCTCTCCAGCATTGCACTCCCCTTGGTGAGTATGCTTGTTTGAGATCTGCTTAATCCACCAAGGAGAAGTTTAACATATGGATGGGTTCAAATTGGGCTCCTTATCTGGCTGTTATGTCCACCCTGTAGTTTCCTAATGACACACAATCTTTCCCCTTTTGATATGCTCAGCAATGCATTGCTGCAACTTCTTTGGGCAAGTGGACAGCTTCCAGGAGTTGGTTTATATTGCTCCCATAAGTTATTTCCTTCCCACCCGAGATTAAAAAGCCATGGTATCTCCAGATTTGGCCTGTGTGATGTACTACATTGAAAGCATACTTGCTGTTAGTATAAACATCAATTTGTTTATCTTTGCCAATCTGGAGTGCCCTGGTCAGGCTGAGGATTTTGGCTCCTTTAGCACTCATAGACTTTGGTAGAGCTGCATACCATAAAATCTCATCTTGAGTCATAAAGCCTGTACCTATAAATTTTTCTCCATCTAACACATATGCAGAACCATCGGTAAATAGTGTCAGGTCTGGTTTGATCAAAGGGATGCCAGTCAGGTCTTCTCTAATCTTTTGCACTGTTTCCAAGGTGTCTGCACAACTATGGATGAGTTCCCTTCTAATGGTAAGTCTGGCATAAGTGCGACTGGGTTGATTTCCTTGCAACAATGAAAAGTCAGGTTCTCATTGCTCAGCAACACAATCTAATAGAGATAAATGCTGAGATATAAAAGCTTGCAAGTTGCTGTTTTTTAAGATGGTTTCTATCTGGTGAGGTGAATACAGCATAATCCTGAAGCCCAATACCAGATCCAATGATTTTTTTACCATCAGGGTAGCAGCAGCAATTCCTCTCATACATGGTGGCATCCCTTGAGCCATGACATCTAACTGGGAGGCATAGTAGACAATAGGTCTGAATTGATCTCTAAGACTTTGCATTAATACAACACTAGCTATTCCTTTGTCCTCATGCACAAACAGGTGAAATGGTTTCACATGGTCAGGGATTCCAAGTGAAGGGCTTGTCAATACAGCTGCTTTAAGTTTTTCCCATTGCATGCTTGTGCTTCCATGTAAGTTTTAAAGGTTCTGAGACAGAGTTCCTAGTCAAGTCTGTCAGAGGTTTTGAGATCAGCCTATATCCTGGGATCTACTGCCTAAAGTAACCCGTGATTATTAAAATTGCATGCAACTGCTTCTTGGTCTTAGGCATGCTCAGCTTCTGTATGTCTGCAACTCTTTTTTGGGAGATCCTTCTTGAGCCTTTTTCCAATACAAAATCAAGATATTCCACTTTTGGCATAACCCATTGCTATTTGGCTTTTGAGACTTTGTGTCCTCTTTTGCATAGCTCTTGCAACAGATATTTACTGTCCTTTTGACACACACAAGCATTTGGTGACATAAGCAAAAGATCATCAACATAATGCACTAGTTTACTCTCAGTTAAAATGATTGATTCAAGGTCTCTGCAGGATCTGGCAAAAAATATTCACGCTCTCTGAAAAACCTTGTGGAATTCTGAGGCAACAGAACTGCTTTCCTTCCCAGAAAAATGCAAAAATCTTCTGACTGGACTAATGCAGGGGCACTATAAAATAGGCACAGCACAGATCCACCACTGTGAACCATGCTACATTGTTGGGAATTTCAGCTATGATGTTGGCTGGACTTGGCACTACTGCATGGCCCTTCTTAACAAAGCTGTTGACTGCTCTCGAATCCTGCACAAATTTCCACTGTGTGTTGCCGTTTGCATCTTTTTTTTTGGCTTTTTAATAGGCATTATAGGTGTGTTATACTCAGATATAGTGTAGACCAAAATGTCCTGCTCCAGGAGACTCTGGATGATAGGCTTGATACCCTCTGTAGCTTCTTTGCTCAATCTATATTGAGGGATTCTAGGTGGAGTGCCCTTTTTCACCTCGATCTTGTCAGGTGTGCAGATTTTAAAATTCCTATGTCAATGGAATGCTTTGCTCAAACTGCCTCTTGGATATATTCAGGGATTTCAAAGATACTCCCTATATGATGTTCTTCCTCATCACCCTCCACTTGCCCCTGGGGAGAGACAATACAGAGAGATGGGCCAATGAATAAATGACTCTTGGCTTCCCTCCTCAATGGCCCTTGCTACTGTGGCAAACAAAAGGGATTCTCCAAAATGGTAGTATTTTGGAGGCAAGAGCCAGATACCAGGGACAGGGGGTGCCCTGTCCTAAGGGGTGAAGTAAGTAGGGACACTGGTCAGCATGGCACAGGGCCCCAATATCTACAAGCCTTCCCCTACCAGCCAGCTCTCTTGCACAGCAATGGGTCTGGCTAAGTCATTAGGGTAACTAAGAGGAATACCCTATGTGGTTGAGAAGCTGACTTTGAAATTCCCTCACATGCAACCCACAAGAGGGGCACCTGTAGGTAAGGTTAGGTTAAGGATGACAGGACCCATGTCTTTGAGTGAACTTCTTTCTCTTCTTTAGGAATCTGACTGAGATTTTCTATTTCACAAGTAGTTTTAATAATTTATAGTTAATCAAGATAGGGGTTAGGTTTTAGCCAATCTGCTAGGTGTGAGGTGGTACCTCAGAGTTGTTTTGATTTGCATTTCTCTAATTATTAGAGATTTAGAACACTTTCTCATGTGCTTATTGATACTTTTGATTTTTTTTTATCTGAAAATTGCCTATTCCTGCCCCTTGCCCATTTATTAATTGGGGGAATGGCTTGATTTTTTTTACAATTGATTTAGCTCCTTGTATATTTGAGTAATTAGACCTCTGTCAGAATTTTTTGTTATAAAGATTTTTTCCCAGTTTGTTGTTTTCCTTCTGATTTTGGTTGCATTGTTTTCCCTTGTACAAAACCTTTTTAATTTAATATAATCAAAATTATTTATTTTACATTTTGTAATTTTCTCTAATGCTTGTTTGGTTTTAAAATCTTTCCTTTCCCAGAGATTTGACAAGATTAGCAGACTGGCTAAAATGATAGCAGGGGAAAGTAATGAATGTTGGAGGGGATGTGGCAAAATTGGGACATAATGCATTGCTGGTGGAGTTGTGAACTGATCCAACCATTCTGGAGGGCAATTTGGAACTATGCCCAGAGTGATAAAAGAATGCCTGCCCTTTGATCCAGCCATACCAATGCTGGGATTGTATCCCAAAGAGATCATAGATAAACAGGCTTGCACAAAAATATTTATAGCAACACTCTTTCTGGTGGCAAAAAAACTGGAAAGCAAGGATATGCCCTTCAATTGGGGAATGGCTGAACAAATTGTGGTATATGTTGGTAATGGAATACTATTGTGCTCAAAGGAATAATAAAGTCGAGGAATTCCATGTGAACTAGAAATACCTCCAGGAATTGACGCAGAGTGAAAGGAGCAGAGCCAGAAGAACATTGTACACAGAGACTGATATATTATGGTAAAATCAAATGTAATGGACATCTGTACTAGCAGCAATGCAATGACCCAAGACAATTTGGAGGGATTTATGGAAAGGAACGCTATCCACATTCAGAGGACGAGCTGCAAGAGTAGAAACACAGAAGAAAAACAACTGTGTGGACACTTGGGTTGATGAGAACATGGTTGGGGATGTAGACCTGAAAAGACTTCACCCATGTAACTATCAATAATGTGTAAATAAGTCTTGACTGACCACACCAGTGGAAATGCAAATTAGCTACAGCGGGGGTGAGGGGGAGTGAGGGGGTTAAGGGGATTATTTAAAAAAAATTATTTAAAATAATTATTAAAATTATTTAAAAAATTATTTAAAAAAAAGAAAGGGGATAGGTTTGAGGGGAGAGGAGGCCTTATTGGGTTTTCTTGTTTTTCTTCAGCTGAACCAAGATGGCCCAGATCCAACTTATCTATCCTCTTCTTATCTAATAAAAGTCTCTATCCTACCTTAACCAGTGGCAAGTGTCCTTCTTGGGAAGGTCAAAGGATGGAAAGGACCTTCAAGGTGAGTCCTTGAAGTTGAGGGATCAGCCCTTGTATTGGTTGTTCTTCCTCTAATGGAGGTTCTTAAGCAACAGGAATCTCCTTTCTCTTCTGGGTAAGGGAAAATGGAGGCAAAGCTTTTCCACAGGTGGGAATCTAGAGCTCCAGCACTTTGCTCCACATTCAACAGAGTTCAGAGGACAAAGACCCTTCAATTAGAGGTTTCTCCCACAATCCTCTTCTCTCTCTCCAACTGTCACTCCACCCTCCCATCACATTCCAACCACTGTCTGCTCTATCTCAGTGGGCCAAAATGCCAAAACCTTGATTTACAGTTTTCCTTTCCACAGAATTCAGAAGATGTAAATGGAAAAAATTCTCCTGGTTTTACAATTCAAGGTTGATTGAAATATTATGCTTGACATGTTGTCTTCACAAAATAAGATATCAGCTTTTGTGGATCTCAAAATGTTTCAAATTAGAAAAGTATGAGAAAATTTTAGAATTTGGCCGATCTAATCTTTTCAATTTACAAATGAGAAAGCTAAGGTTCTAAGAGGTGCAATGACTTAGCCAAACTTGGATCCGTTATTAGTGTCTATAACTACATGTTCTGACTTCTAACCCATCTGCACTCTTTCTACAACTCCCCACATGTATGTGTATATGTATATAGACATATGTATTTATTGAATGACACATGCCCAAATGAGTCACACATATGCATGTTTGCATTACTTCTTGAAGAAGTTTTTTAAAACTTAAAATACCTAGAGGCATATTGAAAGCTCATGCCTGGGATACACACATATTAACATATAGGTAGAACATGATATAAAATCAGTGTAGAAAGATAGCAACAGAGGATCACATGAATGAATAAAATACAAAATCCAAGAAAGGAAGGCAGAAATATAACATCATGGAGGCATATGTCTATATGCAAAATAAACAAAATAATGGACAAGATAAAATGAAATTAGGTCCCAATTAGATATCACAATATTTAATTAGAGATATTTTTTTAAATTCTAAAGTCATATTTTAATGCTTTCCCTTTCTATTCCCCTATCAATGATTTCTAGATTTTTGACCACTAATCAAATAAAGCTTAAAAAATCTACGTGTAAAAAAATCTATTCTTTATAAATTCTTGGAAAAAGGGTATTTTTTATCTCTAGGACTATAACACTTCTTTTATTTCTCTTATTTAGTAGCTACCAATACAAGCTCAGCAATGTTACAGTTCATTTGTTACTTTGGGATATAGTTCATCAGGACAGTTAACTTAAATTCATTTGTTCTAAATGATTTTTCTAATATCACTTTTTTAATATTATTAACTCAAAGTTGTAGGATAACTAAAATTTAGATCCCTGACTTGTCACAAATTTTTTCATTTGGTCCTATGAAAGTATTAATTATAATTCTGGAGAAAGTGAAAACATTACTTGAAACTAAATTATTTTTGAGGTCAAATTGGTGAGATGCTTGCACTTGAATGTTTACGTTTTAAATTTATCCTAATTCTGGTCAATATATTGTTGTTTCTAATGGTCTAGATGCCTGACTTACACTTTCTAACTCTTTTAAACATCAATAGACAGACCCTAACTTTGTTTCTGTCCCTAAGGCCCTCCAGGTGAAGAAGAAACTATGAAGAAGAAAACAAAGTAGTTCTTAATGAATTTGGAAGATTTAATCTAGAATAACAGGAATGCATTTAGAAATCTATTTCAGAAGTTGTTAAGCTGAAATTTTGGAAAATAATATGATTCTGTCAGCCTAAGTTTATTTTTGAAAAGTTATTTGTTTGAGACATATTCATAAATCCTATAGCTACTTCATTCTCCATCCCACACTGGAGGAAATGAACTGTGTTTCTTGACCTCTTTTATCTTATAACTTGTCCCTCACCTATTGTTTTCTCTGTTATGTTCTCCATCATATCTCAAGGTGGAAGAAATTTGTAAGAATACTGTAGTTTTGAGAACCGAAAAATAAAATGATAAAAATCTGGGAACATTAACTGTGCATATTTTAAGTTTATTGTTCTGCTAACAACTGTATAACTTTGTATTTTTTAAAAATTAGAATCTTGGAATTATATTTAGGGTTCCATATACTTCCAAACTTCTGAGTCCATGGTTCCAATATTGCTTTGATTAGCCAAGTAAAGGAGAGGTTAAAAGAAAGTTTAAGAGGCATGTTGATTATGACAATAGATCCATAGTAGGTGTTAAATAAATGCAGTTGCCTGACTTCTGAAAAGAGGAAGATTTAGTAAGTGGGAGAGCCGATAATATAGAAAAGGAAGTTTTTTCCAGCATCCAACTGATGTTCAGAGACCAATATCAAATAAATGCTCAAAGGCCTATAGTTTTGCTCTCTCCAACCTTCTCTCCAGGGCCATGACCCTCCTTTGAGAATTACTCTTCTAGTGTCAATTTTTTCTTTTCAAAAATCCTTTCTCAAAAAGGAATACTGTAAGTTGTACTAATACTGTTATGCTACCATTTAGCTAGACTCAATGAAAGTCCACTAAAATGACAATTTGAGGTCTTACTGGCCGTTAATCTCTCTGTGGGAATTGCAACGATGATGTCCTTTATCAGAGTCTTTCAAAGCTGTTTAATCTTGCATATGCCTAGGGTACTCCCTTCCCAAGCCAACTGAATGTTTTGAAGATTTAAAAATCTAACATTGATTTTTTTTAAGTGACATTTTTCTGAAACATATGAGTTTCTTAAAATGCCCACGCCTCCCTGGGGTACTACAACTTCAAAGTTGTCTACTCCCACATTCATCTCAGCTTGGATTAAAGGTGAAAAGCAAGTATGTTTTTTAAATGAATGAGATCAATGTACTTTTATGTGCTGAATACCCTCGAC
Organism: Gracilinanus agilis; assembly: GCF_016433145.1. NCBI lineage: Eukaryota > Metazoa > Chordata > Mammalia > Didelphimorphia > Didelphidae > Gracilinanus > Gracilinanus agilis. Next base: position 513,783,430 of record NC_058131.1, read on the forward strand.
ACAGAGTAAGAAGAGATTTCATTGCAAAAAGCAATTCACTGAAAATAAACTTTTCCTCACTTCCTTTAAACTCCCAAAGTATGCATATTGCACATGACTTAAAAAAGAAAATCATTATAACTTTGTATGTTACACACCAAACAGGTAACAAAATAGGATTAATTATCATTTTATTAGTAAATATTCTAAATTCTTGAGTTTCACAGTCAGTTTGAGATGCTCTATTACCAAGCCAGAAGATTCTATTATAAAACTCGAAAGGCTTAAGAAATAAAAATAATAATTCTTGACATTTGCATAGCACTTCAAGGTCTGTGAATCATTTCACATATACTGATATGATTATGAAAATTACTTTGTGAAGTAAATTTGATTATTAACTCCATGTTACAAAAAATTTTGAAGTGCAGAGAGGTTAAGTGACTTGGCCAGGGTCATATAACTGATAATTGTGTGAAGTGCTATTCAAACACAGGCCTTCCAGATTCAAAATCTAGCACTTTATCCACTATGTAGTGGTATAGTGATAGCTGTTATGATACCACCATAAACATTAATTCAGTCATGAAATTAAGTACAACTGTATAAGTCATCTGAGTACAACAGATAATAACCCAAACAAATAAAAATCAGACATTGATGGACTGAATGAGAAAATTAATAGAATTCATACTAGCAATTTTTTTCTTTTCTCATTCTTTGTTTTTTACAGGACTAAGATTGTGAGGGAATTGAAGAGTTCTAAGCAAATCTCCTTAAAGGCTAGAATTATGTTGTTTTTTTTTTTTCATTTTGTAACTTAGCTCAAATTTTAAGCATACATGTTCTGTGGCATGTGATTCAAAAGGAGTTTTGATGGGATAAAATATTTTTATAGTCCTAAAATCCTCAAGTATGAAATGATGCCTTTCCAAAAAAGACATTTTTAAAACTTCTAAGAAAGTAAATCCATAGCAACATGAAGGTAAACAAATAAATAATGGGTAGAAAGAAAAATAAATAAATGAATGCATAAGTAAATGAATAAATTAGTGGATAAATGAATGGGTAGATAAATAGAAAAATAAGTGAATAAATGAATGAATGAATGAGTGGATAGATAAATGAATAAATGAATGAACAAATGAATAAATGAAGCAAATAAATGAATAAACAGACATCTAAATAGATAAATTAATAAGTGATGAATAAATAAATGGACAAACAAATAGATAAATGAACACAAATAAATTATATATATATATATATATATATATATATACATACATACAGTCTCGAATTAGATATCTTTCCATACTGAGCAGTGAGACTGTTCTGGGGTCCAATAAATAACTAGGATGGGCAATTTCTATCTGCTGGTTTTTTGTTAGGTTTTGATTTTTATATTTCAGTAGCTAATGTTTTGTGTTGTGGAGAAATGATTATAAAGCATCAAATTACGATGTTGGAGTTTATGAAATTCAACCAATTTAAATTTCCAGTTCTCAAAAAAATTTCAGATTTGAGGAATTTATTACAATTGTTTTTCCATTATTATGAATGATATGAGAAGAAGAAATTTGGGCCAAAATTATCTACTGCAACTTTCTGAATTGGGTAGAAGCTAAATCTCCACTGTAATATAAACATTCTCTGACACCAAAAGCTTGTAAAACTAAAGCTTTAAGAAACAGCACAATCATCTACTCTCACTCTCAATATAAGGATCAGAAATTTGAGGACCAGAAAAGTTTAATGTTTTTCATTTAGTTAATTAGCAGCTGAATTAGAATTTGAACTTTGATTTTCTGACTTGAACTTGAAAACTTTCTATCTTACCATTCTAAGTATTAAATTACAAATTCCTTGATGGTAGGAATTTTTGGTTTATTTTTTAGCTCTTTTATCTCCCACAACAACTTACTTTGATCTAATAATCAGATTCTTTGAAAAACTACCAAATTGTATACACAGTGAAAACATTTCTGGAAAATGTTAATTTTTTAATGTGTTAGCAGGAAAAGACTTATGGATCATATCACAAACAAAATATGTGATTAAATATATTATTTGATTATCAAATATTCTAAAATCTCCCCAAAATACATTTTCTGCAAGAGGTAAAATAATTGCAACTGTTTCCACAGGCCAGACACTAGGAATTTGATAAGTAAACAATCTGATTAAATAGATTTAAATATAAAAGATATGAGACTTGAATAATGAAAATGTTTCTGTCTCAGAAACTGCACAAGGAAATAGAATAAAATAACTTGTTCTGTAGAGCAAAAGTTCTCAAGATATAAGCCCCAAAGAGAAAAGATCTGAAAACTTGAGCCTAATGGTAATTTTAAAAATAGATACTCAATTAAAGAGAAAAATCTGAAGCATTATTATATGATTATTTTTATTTTATTATATGATTATTTTTAAATGAGATCAACAAATTATCTGCTTTGAAAATGATCCAAACAGCAGAAATACCATAAAAATGAATAAACCCAGATATCAAGTAAAGCAAAAATAAGATAATATTTATGTAAAGAAAGGAAAACTAGAAAGAAAAGTATACTTATAGAATTATCAGCAGTGATAACAATACAATAAATTAACCATTAAGAGGTATCGTTCTAAAATTACACATGTAGATAAAGACAACTGGAAATAAAAATTAATAATGGGTTGGAATAAAATTTACAATGCATCCATTGAATTCCAACAAGAAGTTTTAATAACACTATGAAATAAAGCAAAAAATAAAATCAAAATGTAGAGAAAGATAAAGACATTGCATTATGCAGGGAGGACCCATGATATCATTAATATTCAGTTTTCATGCTTCAAATCTTTTGTACTTAATGAAACAGGGGAAAATAACTCAATGTTTGATATTTTAATGTCCATCTTATAGTTTTGGGAAAAATTAACAAAAAAATTTAAGTTAAAAGAGTTAAAATAATTGCTAGATAATATCAAATTTGAAAATAATGACAATTTCTAAGTGGGATTGATAAAGAGTATTACTATTTCTTAAGATGTAAGATGACACAGAAATATTGTAAACATAAAATGGAATATAAATATTTAGAACATCATTTCCATATAAGAAGCAATGATAACATTTAGTCCTGGGAACATGAATGAAAAGGATTTTAAAGTGAAATTCTAAATTGATAAAACCTTCTGAAGAGCAACCTGGAACTATGCCAAAAGGTCATAAAACTCTGTATATCCTTTGACCTAGCAATACCATTACTAATTCTATATGTCAAGGAAATTAAAAAGAGAGGAAAAGAAAGTAAAATTGGCCAAATTGTAAAAGAGGTTCAAAAGATCACTAAAGAAAATAATTTCTGAAAAATTAGAATTGGGCAAGTGGAAGCTATTAATCTATTCCACTGTTTTTTCCATTCTATTTCTTAGGCAGTAGTAGAGTAATTATTTTATTTTAAAATGTTTTTAATTTTTTGTTTATATTTAATGTTTTTGTTTGTTATTTTAAAGTTCTCAGGTATAACCCTCCCACTCTATCCTCCCCAAACTGAAAAAGGGATATATATATATAATATCTCTATAACAGCAAATTATTTTGATGATTACTGATTTGAAATCCTCTTTGAAATATTGTACTGCTACACCTCCTTCCATAACATTTTTATTGATGCTTGTAGGTATTTTCAAGTAATTTTCTTCTGTCTTTGTATGTTGAATTTTCCCCTAATGAAAATAGCTTTTTATGGTCTTGTTCTTTATTAATTTCCTCTTTTTTTCTCAGCCTACTTATTCACTTTACACTTCATAATAGAGTTAGGATTTGTTAATCCTATGAGATGACTGGCCAAAATTCATTCTTATATTGCTCCATCTGGAAACCTGGCAGTTTTCAGTGCTTGAAATGTGTTGTAGTTCAGGGAGAGGTCTGTTTTCTGCTCTCCTGGTCCATGCTCTGATTTTTATACAGGTAGGGTGCTTGCTCTTGGGATGATGACTCTGCTTCTCTACCCTGCAACTGTGACCCAGAACTGGGTAATGGGCACTACAACTGTTAAATGATCCCTCATCCTGCAGCCAGTATTTGTACATGTTTCCCTTGGGATCTTACCCCTCCTGAGATTATCAGGGCCCTTACTGACCCTACATGGTGGACTGACCGCTGCTTCCATCTCTGTTACAGTGTGCTTCTGGGTAATCCTAACCTCAATCTCTGTTACAGTGTGCTTCTAGGTAATCCTAGCCTATCAAAGACTTCTCCTTCTATTTTTTTAAGCTTCCCTGGAGTGGAAAAAATGACTCATTATGGCTTTTTTTGTTCTCCTATTTACAATTCATTTGAGTGTATTTTCTATGGTCATTGTAGAAAAGCTTTTGGGAAAGATTTGGCAGTTCTGACCTCTTTCTCTGCCATAGTGAATCCATTCTTCTCAATTTGTTTCATGCTTGTTTTAATTTTTAACCCTGATTTTCTGCCTTACAATGAATACAAAGTTCCAAAACAGAAGAGAGGTAAGTGCTAGGCAATTTGGGTTAAGTGACTTCCTCTAGGTCACATAGCTATGAGGTGTCTGAGGTCATATTTGAATCTAGGTCATAGGCATCTTCCTTGACTCTTCATTTCATTTCACCCTCTTATAAAATCTCTTGCAAAGTTCTGTTGATTTCATATTCATGGCATTTTACACAGGCCCACTCCTCTAACATTTTTAGCATTTTAGAGCAAACTCTTATTACTTGCTTAGTTTTTGTTGTTGTTGTTGTTTTTCTTTAAGTGTCAAGTTTATTCCTATTCTCTAGTTCATCCTCCATTTAGATGACAATCTTCCAAAAATATGATATTACCCTTGGTCTGCCCATGATTACATCTTATCTTATCTCCTCTATTTGGTATTTAAAATCCTTCATAACCATACTCTCCTCTAAATAGCCTGTAATACAATAACACTGAGTTCCTTGCTCTTCCTAATGCAAAACATTACATCTCCTGACTCTATGTCTGGTTGTTTTCTATGTCTGGAATTATCTATATCCTCTTCACCATCTCTTGGCTTCTATGATTTCCTTCAAATTCTGGCTAAAAGTCTCCTCTTCTTGAAATTACCTTTGTTGTTCTCCCTTAATGTGAGTGCCTTCTCTCTTTGATTACCTACAATTTATATATATACATACATATATATATATTTATATCAATCAACAAGATATATAGTTGTTTTAATGATGTCTTCCCTCAACAGTAAGAACCTGGACAATAGGGACATTTTCACCTTTCTTTGTATCCCCAATAATTCACAGAGAGCCTAGCATATGAGGTACTTAATTAATACTTTTTAACTAACTACTTAATGGAAAGTAAATTTTATGGAAGGAATTAGCATCTGGGGAGATATGGAAAATCATCTTGCAGAAGGTGGCATTTGAGCTATATCTTAAAGGAAGCCAGCAGTTCCAAGAAGGAAAGCATTTTAGGCATAGGACATTCTATGTAGTTAAAAGGCTAATGGAACAGCTTGGGTAAAGAATAGCCAGTATGTGCATAGAAGGGAATGAAGTATAAAAAGACTAGAAATAGGAGTTAAAATGTCAAAAACAGAAGCGTTTATTTTCCTCAACAGGTTATGGACAGCCACTGTGGTTCTACTGAGTAGTGGAATAACAGTAAAAATCTATGTCTTAGGAAAATCCTTTTGCCAGAGGTGTGGAAAGCTGTAGCACGTGGGAAAAATAATAGTCTAAGCAAAAGGTGATGAATAGGTGTGTTAGTAATGTAGAATTTGGCCATGACATTAAGGATATCATCTAGGAATCATCTGCATAGAGATTATAATTCAACCCATATGAGCTAATACATCTGCATATGGGTTTACATATGAACACAAATTATTCTATATTTAGCATGTATATACTTCAATTACACAATTCTTTCAAGCTTTGAGTCTTTATCTCTGAACAAATCAATTAAATACTCAGAAATATGTATCAATATAATAACAATGCAATGAAAAATCTTTTGAATTTGGAATCCCAGATTTTAGTTCAAATTATAACTGTCTCTTATTACTCATGGCATAGGGATAATTTATTTCAAATCTTTGAGCCTCAGTTCATTCATATGTAAAATAAGGTTGTTAAACTAGATCAAGCTAATCAGTTCCCTTTCAGTTAAGTAACTGTGATCCTAAGATATATTTCTTTAATCCTAAGAATCTCCTACCACATCCTAGAACTGAAATACTTCTTGAACTTGCAATAAGAATCAACAAAGAAATTATCCTAATTAGAGATGTGGAAAAATAATGAAAGTGTGTATGACTACTATTTTTGATTAATTATTTACTTTAACAGAAAGCAATGAATTCATTCAATTAGAAAAGCAAGCTTCCCCAAGGTCAGACCAATGACAGATGCCTTTGATTAAGTATCATGACTGAAGAGAAGGAAACCTGAAAAGAAATACAATATATATAAATGACAAAACCTATTGATTATCGTGAGTATCTCTGATACTAATTATTTCATTAGACTTGGAAATATTTACATACATGGCAATGAAGTTGTCCCATGCCAAATGACCAAGCTCAAAAAGTGTGTTATGCTTCATTTGGACATTTAAGAGCAAAAGCTTAGTGATGTATTTATATTCATATGGAACATCCTTTTCTGACATAAATGACTGAAATAAAACCCTGTCTTCCATAATAGATCTCAAACATTGAAGCCCAGATGAGGATCTTCCCTTCTTTCTTCTCTGACCATCTGCCTGACCCATTTTTCTACTTATTGACTACTTGTTATTCAGTTACTGTGGATTGTTAGCACTCTTCTCCAGGTACACTTGGTTCTATTTAAGACAAAAGCCTACTGTTGAATTCAATGTCACAGCTGAGTTTTATAGCATTGAAGAATTGCCTTGATAAATGGCCTTGACATTAGAGTTTGCACGACTCCACCTTCAATGTCATCGCAACAGAGCGTAAGTGTTAAAGTATGACCATCGCTGCCTTCCCAAAACATATTAACTTGAAGCTCACTCTATCTCTGGATCCCATAGGCACAATAAATGGAGAAAATAACACATTTACAAACTGATAAAACCCAGCAAAGCTAATAAAATCAGACACTTTATAGCTTGGCTAATAGTGTCCTTTGAAGGGCATCAAATAACACATCATGTACTGCTCAGGGGAAAATCAAATTAGGTACAGCAAAGTCCCTTCAGAACTAACACATTTGAATAGACAGGAGATATTGGAGCTAATCAACTTGTGTTGGTGGATATTTTATTATTAATATATTGTTTATGTTAACATGGCATGATGCAGCTTTGATATGAAGTGGAAGGCAATTATTTCTTAAGCTGCAGTTCAGATTTCAGGCTGAATCTTTTCTGGAAAGTTTTATATGGGTAGGAATCATTGTGTAGTGGCCACAGCTCAGAAAATGGTAATCAGAACTCAGGAAGCTGACAAGGATTCAATTCACCAGGAAATTGCCATTGGCCCTACCTACATTCATACAGATTATACCTCATCCCTTTGTTTATCCCTAAATTCTATTACTACATTCCATGTCAATATTTTTAAAGAACATGCATTGATGCCTGTAAATAATATGCCCCAAGGATATGCAAAAGCTTACCCATTAAATATTTTATTCTATTTTAAACCTAAGCCTATAAAGAATAACATTTATATAATGCTTACTATGTGCCAAGTTCTGTGTTAAGTACTTTACAATTATTATCTTATTCAATCCTCACAATAATACAATGTAGTATGTGCTATAATTCTTATTTTATAGATGAAGAAACTGAGTCAAACAGAAGTTAAGCAATCTGCTGGGGTCACATAACTAGTGTAAAATAAATAATAATATTAGCTAAATGAGGCCAAAATGAATAATAATTATTATTATAATATTAACTATCATTTATATAGTACTACTAAGTCTTACAATTATTAGCTCATTTGATTCTTATAACAACCATTGGACTTAGTTGCTATTTTATCCTCATTCAGATCAGAAAACTGAGGCAAACAAAGGTTAAATGATTTGCCAAAGGCCACACAGCAAGTAGTGTCTGAGGCTGGATTTAAATTGAAATCTTCTTGACTCCAATCCTAATATTCTTTCCACAGAGTCACTTAAACTGCCTTTAAGCAGAGATTTCTGCTTAGAGATCTCTAATCAGATTCCCATTAAAATCAAACAAGGAAATAGGAAAAGAAGAAGAAAAGGAGTGACAAAGTATATTTTATGTCTGCCATGATATTTCTATTCTAAGCATGTTGATTTCATTAGATGAGAGATACTTATTTTTATAGGTAAATGACTGTATTTTCCTTTATCTTTATCATTTGATGTTTAGGAGACTGAAGAAAGCATTGAGGATAAGTTATTGTCCCTTCAGTCATGCCTTCTGACTAAAGCACTATAAAAGATGATAGGTTCTGATAGAAATGTATATTCCCTGGGTATTGCTGAGTCTATAGACTTGGGTGGCTTGCATTCTGTTTCTAGAATTTAAGGGGATTTCCATTATGAGGTCTAGAAATCTCTTCATTTTGCCAATGAGGGTCACAAGCCCATTTTGAAAAAATAAAAATAAAAACACACACACACACACACAAAAAAAAACAAAAAAACTGGAAAGGCTGTATATTTTTAATCTTTTTTATCCTAATAACCTTTTTTTCCCCTTTCTTCTACCCTCATACTGATCTTTCTTCTTCAATTCTCCTTGTCTTTCTATTTTTTTCTCTTTCTTAAAGAGTCAGGGAAACTTAGGCTTTCTCACCTTAAAGAAAGGGTGGTGTCTGGTTGTGTCCACAAAGTATTGTTGGCTGGGATTTATTGGAAAAGGAAATGCTATTAGATTTTTAAAGGGGCACTCACTTGTTTGTTACCAGGAATTTATTTTATTTTAGTGCATTGGCAGAGAGAATTGTAAGGGGGAAAATAAGAAACTTATTCATGGGTCCCATGCACAGAACTGAAGGGACAATTCCAGAATCTGGGGAACATATAAGACAGAGGACCAAAGACTGCTGAGGGTCCATTCTTCCTGTTTGGCCAGGAGAGCAGAGAGTCCATGTCCTGTGGCAGTTTATTTATGCCTGTAGGAGGTGACTTGCCTTTCCTTATATCTGGAGGTTCCTGTTTTTCAGCTAGTGAGAAGTTTCCTGAGAAACTGTCCATCTTTGTCTCTGGTTACTGTCTCCCAGATATCTTGTGAGCTCCTGATTACTGATTCTTGAGAGGTTTCCTGACTGAGTGTGAGTGATACCCAGACCCTGAAAAACTATGTCTTTGGAACTGAAGCCTGCAGCCATCTTTGCCTCTGAAGAAGTTCCTCAAGATTGCAACCCTTCCTACTCTGAACTTTTACCGTGACTATCTTTAATTTGAGGACCAGTCACCTAAAACAGATTTAGTTAGTTAGTCTGGGTTTTTAGAGAGATCTGCGTAGTAAAAGTGTAGCTTGAAGAACTTGAAGAAGGCTTCGTGAGAAGTCCATAGAAAGAAGGGAGAAATATCTAGATTTTAGAGTTAGGGACTCTTTTTACCCTGGTCCTCCATCATTTCCTTTTGTTTACTATAAATAAACTACTTTACTGACTTAAAAGGAAAGTTAAATGGCCTTGGGGCCTAAGAGTGACTCTCAGGCCTACTCAGGCTTGGAGAGAGAGTTCCTCTGAATATATAACATCAACAACTCCAGAAACCCCATTGAGTCATCTTACTCACCTATTTCAGAATGGAGGAACTCACTTTCAGCTAAAAAAAAATATCGAAATCCAGTCAGTGTTCAATGATCAATTGTGAATGACAATTGTTATCAGCAATGCAAGGATTCAGGACAGTTCTAATGGATTCATGATGGAAAAGGCTATCCACTATCAAAAAAGGAACTAACAGTCTTTGAATGAAGACTGAAGCATACATTTTTAATTCCTCCATGAATTTTTTCTAGTATAAGCAATATGTGTCTTCTTTTATCTTATTACAAATGGGGAAATATATATGGCATGATAACATTTGTACCCCCCACCCCATCATATTACTTCTCTTGGGAAGGGGAGAGAAATGGGAGGAAAAGAATATGAATTGCAAAATGTTAGAAAACAATTATCGAAAATTGCATTGATATATAATGTGGGGAAAAAATTTAAATAGAAATCCATTCAGTGTTGAGTAGAGTCACCAAGTTAATATTGATTTAAAAAATATATTGGTCTGTCTTAAGGGATGTGCATCCATAAAAGTCTTCTTGTGCCAATAATTGTGTTTGCTGAATTTTCTATTTTCTCTATGCATCATATATTATTTATGTGTTTTGTAACAGTATTCTAAGATTTGCATTATTTGAATGCATCATCTGTGTTAATAGAATTTTTATGTTTGTTTCATTTGTTCTTGAGAATTTATAAAATAATTTTGTCAATACATGAACTCTTATTAAATACTCCTATCACTGTGCTCCAAACCTACTTCCTGATTTCAAATTAACCTAGTTGCCAGGAGTTTATAGCATTAAAAATGCAAATAGGCCAAACAAATAATTCAGTTAAGTATAATGAGTTGCCTATATAAAGATTCTCATAGTAGCAGTAAATTTTTGGGGAGGTTACAACAGACAGACAGTTTAGGTGATAAAGTCAGGGATCCAGATGGTCTCTGTGGTAACTTCAACTGAGTCCCATTATTACCTAAAAATACAGCCTTAATTACCAAAGAAGTAATAGGGAAGGCAGTTTCACAGTTCAAAAGATGCATATATTTTTTCTGGTTTAGAAAAAATAATGGACAAGACAGAAATTTAAGTCCTGAACTATCAACAAATTTGTTCGGTATTAAAGGAATTCTCAAAATACTCCAAGAAGAAAAATGGGCGGAGAGAGATAAGAGATACATTTTTTTAAATGTAGATAAATGACAATGACAGTCTTAACTAAATTATATGTTGCATTATTAAAGGCATGTATTGTGAATATTTATAAAGTTATATGGTGAAGTAGCAATTACTATGAATGAACATGGGTTCACTACAAACATATGATGATAAGTTAAACTATTTTCATTTTTTATTAATAAAAAGGATGTTATAATTTTCTTTTTTTTAAAAACATGAGCCTTTGATTTATTTGGTACAGGGAACTCATAAGGAGGAAACATCCTCTACCAGTGAAGTCTGGGAATTATTCAGAAACTTTTAGTCTTAGTACATTGCCAGGGATACTGAAAGCTTACCAGAAGTTGGTAAAGTGTTGAAGATAGGCTTTGAAGCAATGTATTCCTATCTCTGAGACTGACTTATGATCAGCTTCCATACAGTGCTCTTCTAGGTGATCTTGTTATTGTTCAGTCATTTTCAGTAGCGTCTAATGTTTCATGACCCTGTTTGAGTTTTTCTTGGCAAAGATACTAGAGTGATCTGCTATTTTCTTCTCTAACTCATTATATAAATGAAGCAACTGAAGCAGACAGAGTTAAATGGCATTCCTATGGTCACAGAGTGAGTAAGTATCTGAGGTCAGATTGGAACTCAAGAAGATGAGTCTTCCTGACCCCAGGCCAGATGATCTATCCACTGTACCAGCTAGATGTCTAGGTGATTTTAGGCTGCATTAAAAGAAGATAGTGTCAAAACAATAGCAATGATAATCTCACTGTATTTGATTTTGGTCATTCCACAAATAGAGACCAGGTTTGGAAACCATATTTTAAGAAATGTGGGTATTTGGGGGAAGGATCTGAAATGTATACTAGGGATTATGACCAATGCAGAAGAATAATGTCTTATGACCTGTAGAGAAAGAAGGGGAGAGGATGCTATGGGATTTAGTGCCTTTTCCCTTCCCATATTCCTACCCTTCTGTTTTGTTTGCTGTCCCATTACTTATCTGAAAAGAAATTTACCAGACTCCTCCTTCACTGATGTCTTATCTATATAGTAGCAGATGTCTTTAGGCTTTCTTTTCTGGAACAGAATTCATTTTCCTGTCCTGAAGGAATTGGGTACAGAAAGTACCAAACACTTTTTGATCCTAAAGTAACATTTTGAATATCAAAAGATAAGAGGAATTAAAACTAAATCTCCCTGACCAGAGTGGAAATTTTCCAAGATTACCTGGCTGACACCAGAGGGGAAGAAAGTTTAGGATAGAATACAAAGAATGTAAAAGCTGGGCCTGAAGGATGGAGAATTAATCTCTCATACCAAAATAATATCAAACTCCCAGATTGTAGTAGTGAATATCTAACCCAAGAGTTAAATGCTTTAGCCAATACATCATATTGCAACTTGCACATTGAATTCATGTACCTATTAACTCTGTACACATATCTAAATAAAGGAATATACAACCCAAGAATCCTAACCAGGACAGACAACACTTTATTGGGGGTGTTTAGCCAAGAGAATAGAAGATGAAGATCTAGGAAAAGCATAGGCATTGCTTTGAAAATGATTGAAGAGCTCTCATGCAAAAGAAGGATTAGTGATTTATTTTGAGTCCCCCAAACTTTCTCAATTGGAAAATAGAATCCTTAGGGAAGAGGTATGCAAGGGGAAGCAGATTGTGTGTATAATCATGGTGGGAGTGAGTTTACTCTCAACATTACCCTGTAGGAACTGGTAAGAATGATATAGAACTTGAGAAACAATTATGATTATATAAGCTGTTAATTTTGAAGCTTCAGTAATAGTCTAATATAGATGATATATATATATGGGATTGAGGGAAGAGAGAGAGAGAGAGAGAGAGAGAGAGAGAGAGAGAGAGATATTATTTCTCTTTGTCTCATAAGAGCAAATACTTAGATTATTAATCATTTGGTATGTTTTAGAGTGATGAACTGATGGTCTAAAAACATGAAAGCAATAGATATAATCCCTACCCTAAAGGAGTCACATTCTAATAGTGGAAGATGATATCTAAATTATTTCTGAAAAGGAGGAAATTTTTTCATAGGGAAAGAATGGTGAGAACAATTACTAAGAAGGGTCATGGATGTCAGATCCCAGCCAGATAGAGCAAAAACTCAAATTTCAGAGTTGAGCAACCCAGGTCTGAAGTCCAAGTTTCTGACTTTGTGGAGATGATCATTCCAGTAGAGAAAACGTGCCGAGTAAATGACTAGGAAGCGGAATGGAGGCATAGGCCCTGGCAAGATGAGGGAAAGTTCTTATATCAGAGCCAGCAAGCTTCTCATAAATCAAAGATGATTCCAAGTATTTGCTCTTATGAGACAAAAAGAAAAAAAAAAACTATATGACTGTTAAAAGTTGGAGGTCACTTTTGTGAATTTTGTTGAAGACCTTTTGATTTTGAAATTATATTCAGAAAGATCTATGTAGTGAATAGATAGGCCTCAAAAATTAGGAGAAGAGATACGTGGAAATATAGATTTAAAATTAATCATTGTAAAGCTGAAAGTCATATGAGAATAGGTTACCACTCAGAAGATGGTTCATAGTAGAACCTGAGAAAGAAAAAATGAGCTTAGTAAACAGTCTCAGTTTGGAGAGTGGGAAGGAAGTTGTATTCATAAACGAGTCACAATGAAGAAGTTGGTACAGAGATAGGACAAAAACCAAAATAATATATGATCTAAAACCTAAGATTTCTGAATTGGTAAAAGTAACAAATTGAATCAATCTGGAAAGTAAAATAAGAAAAGACACTGGTTTTGACAATTATATGCTCTTTACAATATTTGAAAGAAGACTGTCCTATTTACTAATGTGCTGCTGACTTTTAGATTTCCAGAGACCCTCTTTGAGGAATCAAGCCAATAACCTTTGGATACCAAAGTAGATGGCATGTATACACTGCTTTGCAAATCTTAAAATCTTATATAAAGGCTAGCTATTTCTTCTTAAATATTACAGCTTTATTGGAGAAACTGTATATTAAGATGTTTTTCCAGTTAGTAGTGTCTCTTTTAACTCTAATTGAATTAATCTTACTTGTTCAATATCTTTCTAATTATGTTTAATCAGAATTGGCCATTTTGTCTCAAATGTTTATTGTTTGTTGTCAAGAACTTTTCTCCTATCCATTGTTATAAAAAGTATCTGGAGTTTGGGAAGACAAAATGACAGATTAGAGGTCACTCTGCTGAATTCACTCAACATTCCCCTTGAAAAACTTAAAAATAACAGCTCAAATCAATTTATGATTGCCAGAAAGGAAATCTGGGGTCAGTCACAAGGAAAAAGGTCTGATTTCCAAGGCTACAGGGAAGCATACATCCTTCCTGGGTAAAGATCCTGGTAAAAATCAGGAGAACAGTTACCACACCTTTCCAAGGATCATACTTAGAAGCAATAAAAATGCACAAACTCCCAACACTAAATCTGAAAACAATAGCACAAAAAGGCTTAAAATTCAGACAATGCTTTCTCCTACTTAAAGATGAGCTGAGCCAAACTTTAACATAAAGTTCTGGTTTAATAAATAGGTTAGAGGAATGAGCAAACAACTTGACAATAGAAAGTCAGTAAAGTGGAAGAAAAGACCAAGATATAAACTTAGAAGAAGAAAATAGCTACTAAGGATACTTTAAAGAAAAATGCTAATTGGANATGCCAGAAGACTTGTAGCTTCCTGGTATCCTAGAAGATGCTTGCGTCTTTTCACCTGTGATTCCTGTATAAAGAAGACAGGTCTTTAACCTGAACTGAGGTCAAGTATGTCTAATCAAGGAAGATTAAAAAAAAATAATGTCACAAGATAACAATTTATCAAGGAAGCTTGTGTTTCTTTTCTGATCGAGTAGCAGGATTCTGCCCAAGCAACAGGAGTGAACAGAGACACAAAATGAGCAAAGAGCTTGGGTTAGTAGCCATGTGACTATGTTCCTTTTATTTTCCCCACCACATTTTCACTACTTAATAAGTAATTATAAAAGAATATACAATCTTAAAGAATATTAATTATAAATGAATATATAATCTTAAAGAATATAAATGAATATATAATCTTAAAGAATATTAATAATATAAAGAATACTAATAAAGAACAGTTCCTATATGGGAAGATTATATCTGTAACTCCAAAGACCTTTATCATTATTAGCATAGTTAAATGGAGTTTACATATGTCAAGAGCATGAATAGGAATCAATTGTACTGGAATAATCTCTAAAATAAATGAAAGGGTAGGAAAGAGGGATGTATTGGAAAAAGGAGAAAAGGAGAAGTAGAATGAGCAAAAATTTCTCACATAGAGGCACACAAGGAAAAGTTCTACAGTACTGGAGGAGGGAAATGGGAGAATGGCAGGCATTCTTTGAACTTCATTCTCATTGGAATTGGTTCAAAAAGGAAAGAACTCATTTGGGCATAGACATGTAATTTACTCAATAGGGAAACAGAAGAGGAAAAAAGGAAAGGAGGAGATAATGAAATGGAGGTGAGAATAAGAGAGGGAGCAGTTGAAAGCAAAATTAAGTTTTAAGGAGAGAGGATAAAAAGAAAAAAGAAACAGAAGAAAATAGGATGGAGGGAAATACATAATAATCATAACTATGAATATGAAGGGAATGAATTACCCAAAAAAGGAAACAAATAGCAAAATGAATTCTAAACCAGAATCCAACAATATTTTGTTTACAAGAGATACATGAAACAAAAAGACAGAGTTAAAATAAAGGCCTGTAGAAGAATCAATTAAACTTCCGCTACCCATAAAAAAAGAGACAGGGATAGCAATCATGATCTCAGATAAAATGAAACAAAAAATGAAGTTAATTAAAAGAGATAATCAAGGAAACCACATATTGCTGTAATGTACAATAAACAATGAATTAATGTAAAATTTTTTCACAGGTTTCTTTCAAAAATGCCTCATTAATCAACCATATGCTAAATAGAGAACTGAGTCAAATTAATAAAAATAAGAATTATTCCTTAATCAATTAATGGGCAAAGGATATAAAAAAGTAGTTTCCATAAGAAGAAAATAAAGCTATTTATGGTCATATGAAAAAATTGTCTAAGAAGTCACTATTGATTAGAAAAAAGGTAAATTAAAGCAACTATGAAGTACTCCCTTACCTGGTATATGGTAAATGCTGGAGGGGATAAAGGAAAAATAAGTGCACTAATCAAATGTTGGTACAGTAGTGGATTGATTCAATCATTCTGGAGGAAAATTCAGAATTAGACCAAAAAGCCTTTAAAATTGTGCATAACTGTTGACCCAGAAATACCATTACTTTTTTATCAAAGAGATTAAATTAAAAGAAAAAGACCTATATGTACAAAAATATTTGTAGCAACTTTTTATGTTTGAGGCAAAGGATTGGAAATCAAGTGGATGCTTATCAAATAGATAATGACTACACAAGTTGTAGCACATGGTAGTGATAGAGTATTATTTTTCAGCTTTTCAATGACTGAAGAAGTCATCCCATCAGAATACTGGGGAAAATCCTTTCAAAACAATTTCAGAATGCCTAACATATATCTGATCTCACTTACCAAAATATTGACATAAATTATGTGAATACAAAGTCAAAAGAAAAATTCTTCATATAACTAAAGGAAAATGGGTATTTGAGCAATCATTTGACACTCATCTGAGAATTTCTAATATAATAAAAATGGCAATAGTACCCTCTGTTAATTTACAAATTCAATGTTATATCAATCTTGGTATCAAAAGTTTACTTTAATACCTAAATAAAAGTTACATTCTGCTGGAGAAATATATCAAGAATATAAAGGAAAATAATGAAGGAAATAAGGGAATGTTAGCTTTACTATATCTGTAATGCAGAGTTTCTTGCATTGCAATATTACCCTAGGCAATCCTGTCTGTTATCAGAATGGAATTTTGGGGTGGCATGTGCCAGATGCCTGGTGCTAACCGGCAGTTGGGCTGTGACTACATAAGGCCCTGCAAACCCAACCTGGGGATTCTGTTTTCCCTTGACCTCACCCAGACAACTTGCTATCCCTGACCTTTCCCCCTGGGGAAGGGAAGTGGATCGTGGGTAGGAACTTAGATAGTGTAGCCTAGTTGTTAGGGCCATCTCTAGAGGAACTCAACAACATAATCAGTGTACCCAGCAGATCAAATAACACCAAGTAGGAGTCTAGATATCTCTGGCTAAGGGCTGTTTGCCCTCAGCCTGTCAAGAGCTTTTAGTTCCTTTGCCAGAACCTGCCAGTTACCCCTAGCAACAGTTTAGCAAACCTAAACCCTCTTACCTTAGTTTTCCCTTTCCAGTTCAAATAAATCCCTTAGCCTTAACCTGTGAATTCCTGTGATTATTCTAGCACCTTTGAGGCTAAGGAGACTAAGGGGAGGACAGAATTTTGAGAAGTAGGTGTTACTGTGGAAGTGAAAGCTAAGCCTCCATTGTTGGGAGGAAGTTGAGCCATGGTTTCCTGCTGGGCTCTGCTCTCACCCATTAGAGAGTCAGTTACCTCAGCAGGGAGGGGCCACCAACCTGACATCTTAAAGGAGCCTGCACCTAGCAGTGGAGATTCACTGGGCAGTTCAGCTGAGGCTGCTCCCCTCTAATAACATCAACTCCAATCTCCAGCTAGTTTAATTAATGGCTTCTAGGCCCCTGGTGACCCCCTCATTACCATCTCCTTTTATCTCCTTATTACATATCTCAAATTTTGCCTTATAGGATGAATTATTAAAATTATTTTATATTGTTCAGTTTTTAAGTGATTACTGAAATTATAGATGCACAAGACATAAGAACAAATGAACATAGTAGTGTTGTGCTGGATAAATGAAAATAAAATAACTATTGGCGTAAGGACTCATTATTCAACCAAATGGTTTCAGTGCATTAAAAAGCAATCTTAGAGAAATTAAATTTAGACAAATGATTCACATACTGTACAAATGTAACATCCAAAATGAAACATGATTTAAAATATAAAAAATTAAATCATAAACAAATGTGAAGAGTAGAAAAAGAGTTAATATGTATAGATCTGAATATGGTTGAGTTAACAAACAAGAAAAGGACAAAAATAATAAAAGATAAAATGGACAATATTGATTACAAAAAATAGAAAATATTTTTATAAATTCTATGTAACTATAGTTAGAAGTGAAACATTTACCTAGGCAAGGGGATCTATGTTGAAATTTTCTCTTATGGAGAACTGATAGAAATATATAAAAAAAGAGTCATTACAAAAAAGACAAATTGGTGAAGAAATATTAACAAGCAGTTTTTGTAGAAATACAAAATACTATATCCACATGAAATAAATGGTCCAAATCCTCAATAGTAAGAGAAATATAAATTAAAATAATTCTAAAATTCTATATTACATGCATCATGTTGGCAAAACTGACCCAACAGGAAAAGAAAATGATGATTATTGGAAAGACTATAAGAGAGACACAATGATATACATCAGTGAAGGTGGTATTTGAGACAACAATTTAGGAAAACAGTAGGGAAATATACACCTAAGACCCTAAGCCATGTCTCCCTTTTGGATACAGTCAAATCACTATTGAGAGGTCAAAGAGAGTATGCACATTTTTTTTAGTAAGCTAAGGTCATTTACCTCTGTATATTGTGTAACTAATCTATTCCTTTGATCTATCATT
This sequence comes from Gracilinanus agilis, assembly GCF_016433145.1. Classification (NCBI taxonomy): domain Eukaryota; kingdom Metazoa; phylum Chordata; class Mammalia; order Didelphimorphia; family Didelphidae; genus Gracilinanus; species Gracilinanus agilis. The sequence continues at coordinate 513,801,999 of NC_058131.1, forward strand.
CTGTTTCTTAACCAGTTTTTTTTTTTGGTAGATCTGACTGTTATTTATTTTTAGAAAAATTTTCCATGGTTACATAATTCATGTTTTTACTTTACCCTTCACCCCCTCAAACCCCCAGAACCACCTCCTGTAGCTAACTCACATTTCCACTGGTTTTAACATGTGCAGTCAGTCAAGACTTATTTACATATTATTGATAGTTACATTGGTGTGGTCTTTTGGGGTCTACATCCCCAATCATGTCCTCATCAACCCAAGTGTTCAAGCAGTTGTTTTTCTTCTGTGTTTCTACTCCTGTACTTCTTCCTCTGAATGTAGGTAGCAGCATTCTTTTCCATAAATCCCTCAGAATTGTCTTGAGTCATTGCATTGCTGCTAGTACAGATGTCCATTATATTCGATTTTACCACAGTGTATCAGCCTCTATGTACAATGTTCTTCTGGCTCTGCTTCTTTCATTCTGCATCAACTCCTGGAGGTCTTTCCAGTTCACATGGAATTCCTCCAGTTTATTATTCCTTTGAGCACAATAGTATTCCATCACCAACTTATACCACAATGTGTTTAGCCATTCCCCAGTTGAAGGGCATATCCTTGCTTTCCAGTTAGTATTTATATTATTTCATTGTCTATAATAACTTTAAGCAAGATATAATTTCCTTCCTTATATATATTTTATCAGATCTGTTTTTGCTTTAGGTTTGTCTGACATCATGATTGCTATTCCTGTTGTTGTTTTTAAAAACCCTTACCTTCCATCTTGGAATCAACACTGTGTATTGGTTCCAAGGCAGAAGAAAGGTAAGGGATAGGCAGTGGGGATTAAGTGACTTGCAAAGGGTCACACAGCTGGGAAGTGTTTGAGGTCAGATTTGAATCTACAACCTCCTGTCTATAGGCCTGGCTCTTAATCTACTGAACCACCCAGTTGTCCCCCAACTAATGCTTCTTTACTTGAGATGAGGTACAATAAATTCTGCTCCAGCCCTATAACTTTACTCTTTGTGTGTTTCCCTCTTCTAAATGTATTTCTTTTAAACAACATATTTTAGGATTCTGCTTTTTAATCCACCCTGCTATCCTCTTCCATTTTATGGATGAATTCATCCAATTATCATTTGCAGTTATGATTACCAATTGTGTGTTCTCTTCCATTTGATTTTTCACCTTTGATTAGGCTCCTTCTCCTTTCTGTTCTTTCTCACACTGTTTTTCTTTTAATCACCACCATCTACTACCTTCTCCCTTCTTTTACCATCCCCCTTGTCTTAAATTCCTCCTAAGTCTATAGGGTAAGGTAGGATTCTGTATCTGAATGAGTATGGTTGTTATTCCCTCTCTGAGCCAGTTACAATGAAAGAAAAGTTTAAGTGTTTTCCATAACCCTCATTCTTCCCTCCACTGTCATAGTTTTTCATGTTTCTTTAGGTGAAATAATTTACCCCATTATACCTCTCCCTTCCTTTTCTTTCAGTTCAATATTCTTTTTCACCCCCTGAATTTTTTCTGCATATATCATCCTAACCAGCTTATTCCCATACCTTTTGACTCTGTATATTCCTTATAACTTCTCTAATACTGATTAAAAATAATTAAGAATTATAAATATCATCTGTCCATGGAGAAATACATAGTTTGACCTTATTGAAACCCTTACATTTTCTTTTCCCCTTTTACCTTTTTCAGTTTCTTTGAAGTTTCATTTATATTTGCTTTGCTTTCACAATTGCTTTTTATGTCTGTGCCTTGCTATTTTTTTCTGCATAAAATTTTTTTATAGTTAGGATCTTTTATAATGTTTGCTAATTTTCACAGCCTTTTCACCTACTTTCACCTTATCTTACATGTGACCTCTGTTCTCAGGGTAGAGAAGGCACTCTAAAACTTCAGTTTTTCCTTGTTGCTACCCTTACCTCTATTTCTGAGGTTCTCAAAGTTTCAGTTCTTCCAAGATGGTATGATAGCCTATGGGCTGGGAGCTCTGAAAGAGACTTCCCATTGCTGATTCAATCATACCCTGAGACTGCTGCAGGCTTTCAGAGCTCAGAACACTGTGAGCTACCTTATGCTGGGACTCAGGGTTTAACCTTGGTTACACACCATGCTTGATAAGGTCAGGAACTCTGTGGACTTCTTCGCCTTGGGGCTTGTAATTTTGCCTTTACCTTGGGTTGGGGCTCTTGGCTTCATTCTGTGCTTATACAGACTAGGTGTGGGACACATTATATTATGTGATGATTGAGCACCTCACTGTATGCCATTAGAAAGTATCATTCTCAATGGGGATAAGTTAGAAGCCTGACCAATAAGATTATTGGTAAAGCAAGGATGTCCATTATCAACATTATTATTTAATATTGTGCTGGAGAGATAGCATAAGTAATTAGAGAAAAAATGACTTGAAGGAATTAAAGTAGACAATAAAGAAAATAAACTATCACTCTCTACATATGTTATGATGGTATACTTAGAGAAGTAATAAAAAATACCTAGTTGAAATAATTAATAACTTCAGCAAACTTGCAGGACACAAAATAAACCCACATGAATCATCAGCATTTCTATATATTACCAACAATGTTCAGCAGCAAAAGATGGAAAGAGAAATTCTATTTAAAATAATTCTAGACAGTATAAGATACCTGGGAATTGACTTGCCAAGACAAACACAGGATTTACATGAATAAATTACGAAACATTTTTCACACAAATAAAGTCAGATCTAAACAATTGGAAATATAGAGCTAATGTAATGAAAATGGCAATTCTACTTAATTTAATTATTCAGTGCCATATACATCAAACTTCCAATTATTTTATAGAATTAGAAAAAATAACAACACAACTCAGCAGAAATTATTTGAAGTTAAAATTACATCAGTGAATGAGGATCTTCATTTGATTAGTAAGAATGACCAATTTCTGCTATCCAAAATATCTGTGCCCTACCAATTGCCCTTGTTCCTAAGTATTTTCTAGAGCAAGTCAATTTTTTGCACCACCTCACAAAAAAAAAATCTTGATTGTTGTTGTGTAGATGCCTATATTAGGTGGAGTTGAAATAGCTAAGAAATTGCCCTACAATTAGAAGAGCCATTTTTGTGTACAATAAGGATCCCAAATATATTAGGTTCACATATGGCTTTTTGAGGAAAGATCTATAATTCATGATTTTTCTTGCCTTTAACCAAGATAGTCTACCCTTACTAACAACTTTTGAGAAGCAATGTAATGATTTATAAATAACAAAAATCTTACAGGGAAAGAAAGCTAATGTTAAAAGAGAAACAATTATAAACCAACTCAAAGAAGAAAAAGTAATTGGTCTGATCTAATAGGACTAGTAACAAAAAGAAAGATAATAAAAGCAGGAAGAAGATTTGGGTAAGCTTCAAACTGCAGAGGATCAGAGAATCATCAAGAACAGTCATTAAACAGAGTTGACAGTTCTAAACCAAAACAGTAGCTATTTACTTATAGCCTTCTTTTTGGATATTGGGTCATAAAGTTGCTTTCTACAGTAAAAACAAGTTGTGAGGGCTGCAAAGTAAACTTTGATATCTTATTAAAGTAATAACAGAAATACTAGGATTTTAAAATTCTATCGGAATATGTTAAAAACTTCTTTTTAGATAAGTAGTTTCCCCATTCTCCTCTGGAAAACTATTTCTTTGTGACATACATAAACTGATCAAAAATTATGTTTAATAAAATGGGGAAAACACATATATCCTAGAGCTGAAAATAAATTAGAGACTGAATACATTTCTATGACTATGATTAACTTGAAAAACAAATTCCAGATGTTCTCTAAAACAATAGTTTTAGGTTTTTTGCATGGATTTTTTTCTTTTATATTGCCTGTCAGAACTGTCAGAAAGTTTATTTGTTTCTACCTAAAGGGCACAGAGCTGTTTCTGAGGTGAATTAGTTTCTATTATTTTTATAATGTATTTTTCCTCCCTGTTCTTTAAAAACCATAAGCTTTCTTTGAAGCATTTCATATTGAAGTTTTCTTTCTGCTCCTATATATGTCTAAAATCAAGTCTTGGAATGAATTATGTGATTTCTTAACCTCTACTCTCTTTTCCTGGCTACTTATCTTTGGGAGCATCCCTATACTCACTAGCATTTCTAGTAGAAACCAAAGGTGAATTTCAAAATAGTTGCTTTTCTTGGTTCTGTTAAATGTTGCATATTAACAAAAGTAATTGGTATGGTCTAGACTCTAAGGAAAGATTATTTTTCCTGGAATTAGAAAAAAGTTAATTCAAACTTTCCTTATGTTGTTATTAGTGTGCAATTTCAGTTACTTCTCTGAAAAATGAGGTTATTTGAATAGATGACCCCTATGTTATCTTTTAACTCTCATATTCACAGTGTTTTAAATTGTCTGTATCTCAGTTTGCTTAATTCTAAAAATGAGGATAATAGTCTTTGGATTCTTTTAGCATCCCTTCCAAATCTAAATTTCTATATTTCTTATGTTGTTGGTGAATTTCATTTTTATATTCTCTCCACTTAATTATGTTATTCAAAAATGTATTTGAACACCTATTATATGCAATATATTAGATATTATAAGAGATAAAAGTAAGAAGACATAGTCTTTCTTCTCATAAAAACAGAAAGTGGCCAAGCAGTACCAGATCTCAAACTATACTCTAAAATAGTAATCATGAAAACAGTGTAGTACAGGATAAGGAATAGAAGTTAGAACAATGGAATAGACTAGTTATATAATATACAAGGGTAAATGATCCCATCAGACTAATGTTTAATAAACTAAAGACCCCAACTTTGAGGATAATATGTCATTATTCAACAAAAACTGCTAGGAAAATTGGAAAATAGTATGGTATAAACTAGGCATAAAACAATATCTCACACCATAACAAGGTAAGGTCAAAGTGGATTTATAATTTGATATAAAGAGTGATACTATAAGTGAATTAGGGGAATATAAAATAGTTAATCTGGCAGACATATGGAGAAGGGAAGAATTTAAATTTATGACAAATAAGAGATAGGAGCATTATAAGATGTAAAATGAATAATTTTGAACATATTAAATCAACAAGTTTTTTTTTAAAAAATAAAATCAAGGTAACCAGATTAGAAGGGAAACAACAAACTGGGAGAATTTTTTTACAATACATTTATCTGATAAAAGTCTAATTTCTAAAATCTATGGAGAACTAAGTCAATTATTATAAGAATACAAATCTTTCCTCAAATGATAAATGGTCAAAGGATAGGAATAGACAATTTTCCCATGAAAAAATCAATGATATCAATAATCACAAGAAAAAATGTTCTAAATAACTTGTGATTAGAGAAATGCAAATTAAAACAACCTCTCATAATACATAATACTGGTAGAGCTTTAAAATTGTCCAATCATTTTAGAATACAATTTTTAATTTTACTAAGAATGTTAATAAGCTACACATATTCTTTGAAGCTTTGATAACAAAACCAAGACTACTACAAAGAGGTTGAATAGTAAGATTGGAAAAAGGGATAATAAATTTCATCAGAGAGGGAAAAGGTTAAGAATTTCAGTGGAAATAAGGAGGGAAATGTAAGAATAAAGATAATAAATAATTACAAGATCTCAAACACTAATCTAAAGCAATAAGCTTTCAGTATCACAGTAACAAAGAGTGCAGAGCTAATCATTGAAATATACTAAGTAAGTAAAATTGAAAAGCAATTGACATAGTTGCACAGTATTCAGTAAATTCAAGGACACCCTCTACTAGACAGAGGATGGAGTCTATTTGAACTTGGAAGTTAATAGATAGATAGATAGATAGATAGATAGATAGATAATTATAATTTACTAAATATATTAAAAATAATAAATATTTTATTATGTCATAATAAATATTATTCAAGAGAAACAATATGTCCAAAATCTATTTCTCATTTTCCCTTCCCTCCCACCATTTCTCTTTCCCCAAGAAGGCAAGTAATATCATATGGGTTGTACATATAATATTGTATAATATATATTTTCTTGTTTGTCAGGTTGTGAAATAGATACCTATTGCTTACACCTGAGAAACATTCATGGAGGAAACAAATTGAATAATGGTATGGTTTGATTTGCATTTAGACTCTGTTCCTTCTGTGCTAGTGGATATCCTTTTTAATCAAGAGTCCCTTAGAGTTGTTCTGGATCCTTGCCTTATTTATAGCAGTTAAGTCCTTCACAACCACATCATTTCTTTTATTGTATACAACATTCTCCTTGGTCTGCTCACTTCACTTCATTTTTCAATATAAATGTTTCAAAGTATTGTGTGTGTGTGTGTGTGTGTGTGTGTGTGTGTGTGTGTGTGTGTGTGTGTATCTTCTTTGTCATCTCCTGGCACAAAAGCATTCCATTACAATATATGCTACAACTTACTCAGTCATTCCCCAACTGATGCACATCCCTTCAGTTTCCAATTCTTTCCCACCACTGAGAAAAAGGTATATTCCTTTCTATTTCTTTGCATTTCTCTCCAGATATCTATCATATCTAGTTGATCTAAAATTTTATTAATCTTAACTTCTTTCTGTCATTTTTGTTAGATTTATTTAGTTCTGATATTATTATAGTTGGTTTTCTATTTCCACCTATATCTCCTTTAGCTTTTCCTTTAAAAATTAGGATGCTATAACATTTGGTGCATGTAGTTTAATATTGAGAAGGAGGCTTTATTACATTTTGTACCTTTTAATATAATGTAGTGTCCTGTTAACCTCTTTTAATTGCATATATTTCATTTTTAAACTTGTTTGAAATCATTATTGCTACTCATATTGTTTTTGTCAGATAAAGCATAATACACTCTATTGCATTCTTCTATTCTTACTCTATGTGTGTCTCTCATTTTTAATGTTTCTTATAAACAACATATTGATAGGTTTTGTGTTTTAATCCATTTTGTTATCTGTTTCTGAATTAAGAGTGAATCCATCTCATTCATATTTAAAGTAATAATTTATCAGTTTTATATTACCCTCAACTTGATTTTTCTTCTCTTTTTCCTTCTTTAGATCTCTTTTTATCTTATTCCTTTTCTGAAATCTAATTTTCTTCAATGAATTCTTACAATTTTTTTTATCTTCTAGTTCCAAAACTTGAGAGCAAATTTCTTTAACAATTTCTTGAAGGATAGTGTTTAAACTCTTTTAGAATTATAACTTTCAGGTCATCTAAGAATTCTTATATTGTCTCTTTTCAAATCTATTTTCTTTTCAGGTTAGTTGGTTTTGTAACTAGATGTTTCCTATCTTTTCCATTTAAAAAATAGTTTTATTATTTCTTCTTGTCTTAAGAAGTTATAAGCTTCTTCTTGCTCTTTTCCAATTTTTAATGAATTACTTCCTTTCGTGAGTTTTTGGATTTCTTTTTCCAATTGTTTGACTTTTATTTCATAATTTCCTATAGTTTCTTGCAAAGTTTTTCTTTTCCTTATTTTTCCTTAACCTTTCTCATTTTGTTTTTTAAGTTTTTTTAAAGCTCATCCAAAAACGTTTTGGGGTTATTTTCATTTTACATTTTCCTTTAGAATTTCAAAAGTAGATACTTTAAATTTATTGTCTCCTTAATTTGGATTGTAATCTTTCTTTCCAAAGAAAGATACTTCTTGTCGGGTTCTTTCTCTTTTGTTTACCCCTTTTTATATTTAATTTTTAGCTTTTTACTTCTTTGTCATTTTTATGTAAATGTGAAGATCTTCTCTTTTTATGAGGAGAATAATTTTTTCAGGATTTAGTTTGTTGTTCTTGTTTTTACTTCCTGAGTTCTCTGGGAACTTTGATTTCTTGGTTTTTATAATTTTTATTTTTCAGAGTTCCCAGAAAATGTATCACTTTCAACACTCTTTACCCTGTACTTTCTATAGAGATTATAGGAATTTTCTTACCCCTCTATCCTTTAGCACAATTCAGGAACTCTGTTCTCCCAAGGTTAATTCACAGCTTGATGCTGTATCTAAGCAGTGCATATAGGCCCCTAAGTTTTCTCTCAGTCAACTAACCTACACGGTTAATTGGCTGAAGCCAAGGTTGTGGCTTACACAGCCATCTCCAGACTTTGCCTTCTGTTTAATCTTGTCATTAGACAGCCATCAAGAGTCCTCCCCAGCTTCTTCTCAAGTTGTCTTTGACTGGACAATTATTTTTCCCTGACTCTTAACCACTTTTGCCTCTTTAAAGTTCCCTCAAAAGCACTATTTTTTAATATTTTGGATGGAATTTGGTGAGAAAATCTTCTGACCTATTCCACCTTATTCCCAGAATGATGATGGCATAAGAAATGAAGCCAAGAAGACCAGGGTTCTGATCTCACATCTAACAAACAATTACTTTTCCTCTGTCTTCCAGTTTATTTTAATATGTTTTGAAATACTATGTTTTCATGTTTTGAAAAATATTTTTCAATATAGATATTTTACTCTGTAACTGTATACATTTAAAATATTATTTTGAAAATGGATCCAGAATTTTCAAAAGACTGCAAAAAGGATCTATAAAAGAAACAAAAAAAAACCCTTTAAAAATGTTAACATTCTGTACTCTCATAGAGACAATCAAAATAATTTGTTGAGAAAATTGGAAAGTAGTTTTTCAAAAATACAGTTTTGAGACATTCAAAATAATGGTGAATGCCTCATGTATATGACTTAAAAAAAAGAGCAGTACCTTTTATAGTAGCAAAGACACATAAGGAAAATGTGTGCTCCCTTAGAGGAATGACTAAAAGAATTCTGGTATATGGATATGATTTATTATTTTGTTACATGAAATGAAGAATTAAAAAAAAATTAAACCTTTACCTTCCATCTTAGAATCAATACTGTGTATTAGTTCCAAGGCAGAAGAATTGTAATTGCTAGGCAATGGGAGTTAAGTGACTTGCCATGGTCACACAGCTAGTAAATGTCTGAAGCCAGATTTGAACCTAGGTCCTTCCACCTCTAGGCCTGGCTCTCAATTCCCTGAGCCATCCAGCTGTCTCTTGAAATGAAGATTTTAGAAAAATTTGGGAAAATGTATGAACTGATACAGTGTGAAAGAAACAGAAAAAGGAGAAGAGTTAACAATAACTACAAAGGTTTTAAAGAAAATGGAAAATGTAATTGGTTTTTACTATTAAGAAATCATTGATACCCTGTGAAAGAATGCTTCAAAGGACAAAATACTTTTTAAAAAATCAAATATATTTAAATGAATAAATATTTTATTGTGGTAGAAGGCTGAAATTGTAAGGAACTGGGACATGCATGAATGGTGGAAACATCTTTAGATAACTTTTTCAAGATATTTCACCACACAGGAGAATTCATACACAGAAAACATTTCCAAGTGACATAAGGAATGTTAACTACTACTTGTGCCTGAGATTTCTAAGAGATTCAATTGATTCTTGCTTCTTGAAAATGAGAATAATAAAAGAAGACAATTAGGCTTCCATGTAAGTCATGCGGCAAATAGCTTATACTTCATAAGAAGGGATTTCTCAACTTTATTTTTTAGTAAACTAGGGAGCACTACCTTTGACAAGAGGATGTTCCTAATTCCACTGCCCAACAATTGCAAATGTCTTCCCTCTCTAAGCTACTTTTTATTTATTTTATATTTATTGTTCATATTTTTGTGAATGTGCATGTTGTCCTCCAGATAGAACATACACTCACTAAAAGCAAAAAAAAAAGTTTTGTTTTTCTTTGTATGGCCAGTGCCTAACACAGGGCCTAGTACATATTAAGGTCTTAAAACATTTATTTGTTCATTGGTAGAAAGGGCAGAAGAAAATAGGTAGTAGAATTATTATTATTCCTCTTTTTATAGGTCAGAGAGCTGATTTTCTGAAAAACTGGGTTGGATTTTCTGTGTAGACAGAAAATCCTTTTGTAAAGAGAAACTAAGTCTGAAGAAAAAAAATCTCTCTGATTCAGGATCTTTTTATCTTATTGCCAGTTGTGAGCTCCATTAAAAATTCTATAATCATTTGCTATGTGAGCTCTTCATTTTCTTATATCTAAAATATCAAAGGAGAACTGTGAGCATTCTGGATCCTGAAAAAAGACTGTTGGCTAATCATAGTTGTGGAAAAAACAGTAACTTGAATAATGTCATATGACTATTCCAGTTTCCTGATAATAAACAATGATTAGGAGATAATACTAACAGAGGTGATCCAGAAGACTTAATGGTGAATAATAATAATATTATCTATCCTTTATATATCACCAATATATGCCATGTAGGGTACTAAGTGTTTTACAAATATTATTTCATTTGATTCTGACAACACCTTGAGGTAAATACCATAGCTATTAAGTTTTTGAGTCTAAATTTGAATTCAGGTCTTTCCGATTCCAGGCCACGTGAGCTATCCACTAAGATATCTAACTACCTAGAGAGGCAGATCAAGAATTAGAATTTCCTGAGCTCAAGACACATCTTAGATAATTATTTGTGTGTCCATAGGGAAATAACAATCTCCATTTGTCTAAGTTTCTTCATCTGTAAAAATAGTAATAATAAAAGCACCTACCTCACTCAGTTGTTGTGAGATTCAAATGAAATAATATTTGTAAAGTGATTAGCATCTTGCCTTGAATATAATAATCACTATATAAATGTGAACTATTTTAATTATAACATTGTTAACATTATTTATATGTTATTTGATTTTAATATAAAATATATTATAATATATATTTATATAGTATATATAGTTTCCATGTTGTCTCACTTATACTTTAAAGTAACCTTGTGAAATAAGTGTTATTTATATTCCTTTTTTATAGATGAGGAAATTGAGGCTTGGATAGAGGTTAAGCCATTTGCCTAATGTCATATAGCTAATAAGTGTAAGATAGGATATGAAATCAGATTTCCCTGACTTCAGAAATGGATCTTTATTCACTATTCTCCTGAGCTGCCAGCAGTGGGACTCAGAGTGAGATGCTTACTGAAAATACCAAAATGAAAGCATTTTTCAGTTAGGGGCTATAATAGCACTGATAAATATACACTGTGAGATATGGAGAAATGGTCATTTTGGAGGGAAATGTATTCTGTGCTACTGTCATTATCACAATATGAATAGTCACTTTCTTTGTTTATTTAATAAAACAAGTCTGATAAATTTTGGCTAATTGATTTGAAAGTTGGGATCTGGGGAGCCAAGACAAAGGAGTAACCCAGAGCAGCTCTGTGTCACCACAAGAATCTTCTCTGATCAGTATTAAAATATCACCACAAAATGAATTCAGGAGTTAAAGAACCAAGGAAATAGAATGAAATAACTATCAAGAAAAGAAAAACCCCAAAAATAAGCAGAGAACATCTGGGGGCCCTGAGGTGAGAGGGGAGAAGAGCCAGCAAGAGGCTATAGCAAGGAGGGAAGAGCAAGCCATACCCGCAAACCCACATGTACTGAAATAGGTTTGGAACATAAGCCTAAGTCAACATTCAAATCCTGAAATCCTGCCTAGGCAAATATTTGTACAAGGCAACCCACACCCCTCAACATTTCAATCCTATGGAGAAGTTCAGAGTTCTAGCCCAGGGCAATCTGGGCTGAAGTGGTCTAATCCATATGGGCCTAGAGTGAAGTCAGAAATCACATTCTGGGATTGGGATGAGGACATAGTTCATGTTGGGGGGTCCAGTTCTTTTTGCCTAAAACTAAGAGCAGAGCTCCAGAACAGGGCAATCAATAGTGTGACTGACTGGATCAAGTACACAGTGAGACAAAAAATCGAGCCTATACCTGGGGCTAGAATTTGATCATCCCCATCATCCCCTGACTTGATCAAGTTCAGAGTGAGATCAGAAGTTTATGCCCAAGCATAAGGCAAGTCGTTAAGCCATCAGAATCTCAAAGGTCAATTGAATCATCAAGAGGAAGGAGCTCTCAAAACTCTCAGTCTTCAGACCATCATATCATTCCCCCCAAGAATTGAAACTGGTAAAAACCCAGAAAATAAACTGAGAATAGCTTCAAGGAAGGACTGAAGTTTGAGAGTACCACTGCTTCCGAGAAAACAGAGCCTACCTATAATTAGATGGGAAAAATAAAGGATAAAATGTACCTAACTCTAAGAAAATTTTAAGGAGACAAAGAGAAAAGTAGAGACACAGAGGGGGACAATGAAAGCAAAGGAAATACATGCAAAGTCCAAAAGAAAAATATTAATTTGACATAGATTCTAGAAGAACTAAAAAAAAAGACTTCAAAAACCAATTAAGAGAGGCAGAAGAATAATGGGGAAGAGAAATGAAAGTGATGCAAGAAAAAATGAAAATGATGCAAGAAGAAATTGGCTAATTGAAAAAAGAGAACAAAAAACTGACAGAGGAAAATCAGGCTTTAAAAATCAGAATTGAC
>NC_058131.1:513822677-513946967 GCF_016433145.1 Gracilinanus agilis
AAGAAAGAAAGAAAGAAAGAAAGAAAGAAAGAAAGAAAGAAAGAAAGAAAGAAAAAGAAACTTCTCCAGTTATTCCTGGAAAAAGAAGAATTCATAAGAATTTGATTATTTAAGCATACCTATATAAATGTCATGTCACCATATATAACTAGAAAACTAAAATCAACTAGGAGATTGGAGGTGAGATACCTTAGCCGATCTAGATCTCAAACAAGGGGATACTCCCTGAAATATCTAGTATAGCAAGGTAAAGATAGAAACGTATTCAGCCAGCTCCTCTCATGTCTTAGACATATTTCCTTTAGGAACCTGAAGTGGACTTGGTTACTTTCATAACCCTTCTTGAAGATGGAAGCCAGGAGCTACCAAAATGATTGTAGGTCACAAAGTGACTCAAAGCTAAAAGAAGACTCACACTATGAAAAGAAGTTTTTTTTAAACCCTTAATTTCTATGTATTGGCTCCTTGGTAGAAGAGTGGTAAAGGTGGGCAATGGGGGTCAAATGACTTGCCCGGGGTCACACAGCTAGGAAGTGTCTGAGGCTGGATTTGAACCTAGGACCTCCCATCTCCAGGTCAGACTCTCAATCCACTGAGCTATCCAGCTGCCCCAAAAAAGCAGTTTTAAAAGACTGGAGCTCTCCTCCTTTTATCAATTCTGCCTGCTCCTCACTTGGGGCAGAGGACTCATCTTCACCAAAAAGGGGAGAGTATTTTATCAATGGAATTTTGAGACCAGGGTGTTATTCCTCCTGTGTACCAAAATTCTTTGAACTCCCTAGCAAAGATAAACCAGGGCAAGTCTAAATCCAGTTCAGTATTCTGTAAAAATAAAATCACCATTAAGAAAATAAGGATGGGTGGGGCAGCTGGGTAGCTCAGTGGATTGAGAGCCAGGCCTAGAGACAGTAGGTCCTAGGTTCAAATCTGGCCTCAGACACTTCCCAACTGTGTGACCCTGGGCAAGTCACTTGACCCCCATTGCCTACCCTTACCACTCTTCCACCTATAAGTCAATACATAGAAGTTAAGGGTTTAAAATTACAAAAAAAAAAAAAAAGAAAAAGAAAATAAGGATGGTTTTCCTGGCTACTTGGTCATCAGACTTCAGAACTATTGAAATTAATACAAATGTATATCAACAATATGTGGAGTAGACATATTATTATACAGAACATTACCTGCAAAAATGCTACAATCTATATAGTGTGACAATGTCCCTAGCTATATATAGGATATAACACATGCGCATTTCAGCACATCTATAGTTCACAACAATAATCAAAACCAAAAAGAATGGCTAACAAAGCAAAACTAGATAGCTATGACAATAAAACTATCAGGAGGTCCAAATATAAAATACAGCTTTACAATAAGCAGTAGCATATATACACAAAACTCAATGCACATTTTTATAGCATAGAATTGGTGCAAAAGATAGTCAAAGGAGCATAATAGCAAAAACAAAACTACTCAAATATGTAGGAACTAACATGTTTTGATCAATTGTTTCAATTCTGTCTAATTCTTCATGTTTGTATTTAGAATTTTCTTTTTTTTTGAGGAAAAAAGGAATTTATTAAGCACTTCTTGTTCAGTTCTTTCAGTCTTATCTGTGATCCCATTTGGGGTTTTCTTGGTAATGTCTGCTAAAAGTCTCACCTTCTTCAAGAATATTTCCAAGTCTTTATTTTTTTTTTATTTTTTTATTTTTAGAAAAAATTTCCATGGTTACATGATTCGTGTTTTTACTTTCCCCTTCACCCCCTCAAGCTCCCTCCCCTCATAGCTAATGTGCTTTTCCACTAACGTGTGTCATCAATCAAGACTTACTTACATATTATTGATAGTTGCATTGGTGTGGTCCTTTGGGGTCTACGTCCCCAATCATGTCCTCACCAACCCAAGTGTTCAAGCAGTTGTTTTTCTTCTCTGTTTCCACTCCTGTAGTTCTTCCTCTGAATGTGGGTATCATTCATGGCTGAACAAATTGTGGTATATGCTGGTGATGGAATACTATTGCGCTCAAAGGAATAATAAACTGTTGGAATTCCATGTGAACTGGAAAGACCTCCAGGAATTGATGCAGAGTGAAAGGAGCAGAGCCAGAAGAAAGTTGTACACAGAGACTGATATACTGTGGTAAAATCGAATGTAATAGAAGTCTGTACTAGCACCAAGATGGAATGAAGGAGCAGGAAGTTGCTTGTGCCCTGAGAGAGACTCCATTAGTGGTTGGCACAAACTGTGGCTAGCCCTTGGAGATCTCAGACCTGCATCCTGAATTCCCTGGGATCCTGTGTTGTGGTGGCATCTAGCAAGGCGACAAGACCTACAGAGCTGCACCCAAGTGGAGGAGAAGTTTGGGATCTGGTGGACAGCATCTCAAGCACACTCTCTCTACTTGGATACCTTGGACCACCTTGGTTTTTGGCATCCTGAGATCATCTGTGTTTTACTGTGAGAACCCCAAAGCCACCCACAGCCCTTTTTGCTGTGCTGGTCAAACCTGGTTGGAACCAGGTTTGAAGCAGCATCCCAGAGACTCCATTACTGCTTCTTTGAGCCCTGTCTGGCCTAGGTCAATTAGAGTTAATGTAGACAAGTCCTCCCCTTTCCCCTGTGTTTTGCCCTTTAGGGTATTAAGTGTAGAATCCCTTATCCCACCTTTATAAGTAAATCATAATTAAAACTGTTAAAAACCCCTTTACCTTGCTTGCTGGTTTCAAAGTCTCTGGCCTAGTGGTGACAGATGGTCAACAGCCATTCTTGTCAGTTAGAAGCAGCTCAGCTGTGTACTCTGGTCTCCCTATCCAGGTCCTGTCTCTCCTTCAACCCAGTGTGTGTACCCACAACCATTTAGATTTCTATTTTAACATCTCTGGTGTCCAACTTTTTCACACCTAACACTGAAAACCAATGGCTATCTAGTAGAAAACCTAGGGCATCTTGAACTTCTGGCCAAACATATTGGTCTACTTTTGTCCTTTTGTTCAAAATTTGATAATCAATACATATCTAATGTTCCCATTTTTCTTAGAAACCACCACTAAGGGTAATGCATAAGGCTGCTTAATTTTGCAATGATGTAATTAAGCAGAATTTCTTTGAGATGATTCCTTGTTCCTCCATCATACATTAAAAAACATCATTCTGAAAAGAGTGCATATGCTTTACCAGATCATCAAAGCAATTCATAATAAATAAAGCACATAAAGTTTAAGAATACATATGTATACATATACATATGTATTCATATGTATACATATGCATATGTGTATATACATATATATGTATGTATTTAGAACCTCTGATTTGGAAGACAATTTAGAGATTTTAATCTAGCCCCAAATCAAAGCAAACCTCACAATATAACTGGGCAACTAGATGGCACAATAGAGTGGTGGACCTGGAGACCGCAAGACTTATCTTCCTGAGTTCCAATCTGGTCTCAGACATTTCCTAGCTGTGTAATCCTGGCGAAGTCACTTAATTCTCTTTTTTCTTTTTGTTTTGTTTTAGTTAATGATTTTTAAAATGTTTTATATGTCAATTCAATATTTAAGGCTAGCTTTCCCATATCTTGAGATCAATGTTCTCTCCCCAAACACTACCAAAATTAGCAAGTATTATGATGTATGTTTTATCATATAATCCATATTTCCATGTTTATCATATGAAATAATATACATATTGCTTAAATGAAAGAAAAAAATTCATGGAGTAAATAAAGTAAAGAATGATATCCTTCCATCTGCATTCAGACTCCATCAGTTCCTTTTCTGCTGATGGATAGATAGCCTTTTTTGTTCTAAGTCCCTAGGAATTTTCCACTGCATCCCTGCATTACTACTAATAATTGTCATTCACAGTTGATTGTCATACATTATTGCTGTTACTGTGTAAAGAAGTTGCATAACTCTGTTTGGCTTTGTTTCCTCCTCTGTAAAATAAGTTGGAAAAGGAAATGGAAAAGCTATCACTGCAAACAAAAGCCAAAATAGGGTCACAAAGAGTTGACACAATTGAAAAATGATTTAACAACAACAAATGTCAGCATAACATTCCTGACAAAGTGATAACCAACCTCATCTAAATATCTACAATATGACGAACTCTAGGTTTAGGGTTAGAGGTCACTTTCTAAGGCTAAATATTCTGTTTTTCAGAGGCTCCAATTTCCTTTTTTGAGAAAAAAAATGCCACTGCAATTTTTATTCATGATATTGATTCTGTTTTCTGGGTCTAAAAGCTAATGGCTCTGCGATAATATTTCAAATATTAGAAGATAATTTACAAAAAACAAAAACCTTAGCTTTTTTTATTTAAAATTTGGTCCCATGCAAAGGTAGCATTTCATGTATTAATTACTAATTTTAACCAGTAAACTATTACATAATCATTTCATAATGTATCATCTAAGAAACTTCTAAAACTGATGCTGAGAGAGATGGCATAGTTCTATAATATAACAAAAATATTCTTGCCAAGGTTTTGAAACTTTTTATGAAATTTATAACTCCATGTTAGTGAAAAGGTACTTTTTATGATTCCATGAATTTATCAGATAGATTGGTCTTAAGTGAAGCAAGGAGAGTGAGGAACACAGATTTCTAGAACCATAATCTGCCCCTCTGTTTTCTTAGTTCAAGTTCAAGGCAGTTTTCATTAGAATCTCAGAAAGTCAATAGAACCGATGTCACATCAGAAGGACATATTTTAGCAGAGGTTTATTCAATTTAAAATAAAATAAACTCCATTTAATTACTTCCTAGAAGTATTTGAAGTATAGTAATTTTGTTTTTAGTTTTCTAGATATAGTAGGATCTCATCCTTATCATTTGAGAAACTGTTCTGTCCTTATCATCATGACAGGTGAGATTCAAATTGATCTTCAATTTAATTCTATTACTGCAAAAGTTACTCTGTATTACACCAATTTAAAAATCACAGTGGTGTATTATTAAAAGAAATAACAGGAGTTTAAGTGGGCATAATCTGGACAAGCCAAAAGCCTCATTTTTTATAACAGTGGTGTCAAACTGAAACAGAAATGGAGGCCACTAATCTCTGCATAAAGATCTGTGACAGTTTTAAAATGTCATGTCACATGCTTAATTGTATTTTTATTTATTTCTTAGATATCTATCAATTACATTTTAATCTGATTCAGACTATTGAGTCTCTTGGTCTGTAGGCTACTTTTTGAACATCTCTGCTTTTGTAATGCAGGATTTATGCAAGATCTCTTGCATTTGCTAAATTACCCTGGGCAATCCTGGCAGTTAGGAGAATGGAACTTTGGCCCAGCAAGTGCCAGTCCCAAGACATGACAGTTGAGCTGGGACTATAAATACCCTTGCAGAATCAACCTGGGAGTTCTGATTTCCTTGACCTCACCCAGACACCCAGTTACCTCTTGACTTCCCCTTGGGGACCTGGGGAAGTTGAAGGGAGGTTGAAGGGAGGTGTGGGTTGTGGATTATGGGTAGGAAATTAGGCTAGGTCAGCCTAGGAACAGGGACACCCCTAAACAAATTCATTGACTTCATCTGTCTAGCTGGTGGACCACTTAACATCAGGGCAGTGGAAATTATCCCTGGCTGAGGGGCTGGTTCCCTCAGCCTGATCTTACCTTCTAGGCCCATTGCCAACACTGGCTAGTCACCCTTAGCAATAGCTTCTCCAGACCTAACCCTCTTTTCTCAGTTTTCTCTCCCATGTTTAAATAAACCCTTAGCCTGATACTGTGAGCTTCAATAGTTATTTATAACATCATCCAGGGCTAAGGGGCTGAGGAGAGGGAAGATAGCACCCACCTGACTCCAGAGGAAGTATTGGTCTGGCATCCATTTTATTCAAGAAGTGTGTCAGCTTCACTTCCTGTTGGTTACCGCTTTCACTCCAGCAGGAAGGGGCTCCTCACTCTCCACCTTAAATAAGCCTAGGGACAGCAGGGAGACTGACTGGGCTTCACAGCTCAGGCATACACATCCCTGGCTGTGTCGAATCTTCAATTACTGTAGTCACAAGCTCCCTGGCCAGGTGACTTCACTGGTACCACCAGCTCCCCTAATATCAGCCTCATTACCCCCTTATTTCACCTTACATAACCTATAATTTTTCCTTTCCCAAGTATCATGTAAAATTTTTCTTTTTCCTTTTGAAGTTTCCATATGAAACTTGCAGGAGTATGCTTTTTTATATAAATATAAAATTTGAAATCATTTTTTCTTCTTTGTAAACCAAAAGATCTAAAGCAGAGAAAGTTTAAGAAATATCTCAAGGTCACAGAGTAGTGGAGCTATAATAAAAATGTAACAAAAGCAAGCTTAACTATTTCTTGTAAGTTTTTTTGGCAATCCCCTTTTCCCCACCTTCCCTTAAAAACAAATGATGAAACAGATTCTGTTCTCTAGGTGAGATGTTTGGGACTAGGGACTATGATAATTCTCTTTCTTGTAAACAAACTGCAGTGCAGTCTGATTAGTGATGAAGAGGGATGTTTGTAAAGGGGCAGGTTTATGGTCACATTGTTCCATGCCTGCCAGTTTGTACAATTACTTTGCCAAAAAATAGTCCTCTTGGGTGGTTTTCCCCTTCCTCTCTTGTTTATAATGTCAAGAAGATTATTACCAAGATTTCTAGTGATTTACTGCAAGTTAGTGTGAGGCAACAGAAGCTTTCCTAGAGTTTCCCCTCAAGCAGGAGGGAATGAAATATGAAATACCAGAATTTTCTAATGATGTCTGGAATTGGTCTTATCTCTTAAAATATTTAAAATATACAAAACAGCATGTGTACCATATTATTCCATGTTGTTTTCTCTCACTATCATTCCTGCAAAAGAGAGGATAATCAATATTTGGTTGTTCTTAAAGAAAAAAGTTTTAATGTAAAAAAAAAAAGCTAAATTACAAAACAAAATCCTCCCACACAACATACACACATATTTACTTCAGATAATTGAGTAAAAGCTGAAAAACATGAGCCCGAAGGCAATCAATACAAACGAGAAAATCATGTATTTAATGCCTGGATAAGAGCATTAAGATGGTGATGATGACGATAAACAAAAATAATAAGTAATATTTATATAATCTTTTAAATTTTGAAAAATGATTTCTATATATTTTCTCATTGATCCTTACAACAAAATGTTGAGGTGGTTTTATCTTCAATTTGTAGATAAGAAATTAAATTATTTGCTCAAGTTCCAAAACAGAATGAGGACTCAAGTCATCCTAACTATATGTCTACTGATCTCTCCACATATATGTATGTATGAATAGATATTTTTATGTGTTTATTATGTGTTGGCATTGTGGAGGATGTGTTAGATACTCACATAAGTATGTATATGTATTTTATGTGTATATGCATATATAAAATTCTAGGAGTCATGGTTTTATTGGTCTGGAAATTCCTTTTATGTTTGTTAAATATAAGCCTTCCATATATTAGTACATAGTAGCATGATTTAATGAAAGGGGGGCAAAGTAATTACTTTGTGGTCGACCTTTTGTGCTTCTCTTTCCTTAGGCTGTTCAGAACTGTTTAATACTATACTTTACTGATATAGATAGCCTTTGAGAACCCAGGATCACCTCTGTAGCATGCTGAAGTATCAAAGTAGGACTTCAGTGTAGGAGAGATAAAACTCCTCAATACATACCAAAAGAAACATAGATTCACTCAATTCTAGGAGACTCTATTCAATTGTACCTGAATATGAAGTTGTATCGATGTTGTTTTTCTAGCTTTAATAGAATCATATCCTTTTTATTAAAAGGGTGTTATATCCCTCTTTGTAAATTGTGTGACTCAGGTGACACTTGAGTAATATAGTAGAAATAACAACCTGCACTAGCTTTGATCCTACATCCCATTTGGTTACATAAACGTCATTTCCTCACTAACAAGAGTGAGTGTATTTTAGAATTTTGTCCACTAAGAGGAGCAATATTATATGCCCCAGGTCTTTTGACTCATGCAAGGGATGCTTCCTATGTGTATTCAGAGTAGCTTGAACCTACCCAACTAACTAAACCTAACTTAAACTAACTTAAATAACAACAACAAAAAAACAACTCTGTAATGAGAAATCTTGACCTATCAGATCAAAATTTATGCTAAATGAGGAATATTAAGATATTTCACTAATATATAAATGACACAGAATCCATGATTCTGTAGCCTTTTCTGCCTCTGAAAATTTTCCTCTTATTTGTTGACCATCTACCATATTTATAAATAGCATTCAATGGCCATACAATTTACATAATATATTAAATTTATAAAGATAATGTATCAGTATATCTCGTTGGATGCTTCACCTACTCATATCATAGAACATTCTCTGGAACTTGTAGGTTAGGAGGAGGAAATAAGGGGATAAGTGCTGGTTTCCAGGACTCAGCTCCAGGGCTGGATTTGAACTGGCTGGAAGTGAAAAAAAGGGAACAGAGGACATGACAGGGAAGAGACAGTTTCAGTGGTTCCTTAATCTTAGATGGTGAGTTGTTTGGAAGCTATCATTGTTAAATCAATCTACATTTGACTCTCCAGAAGGCAACCAGACCAAGTTAACCCTCCTGCTCCTGGTCTCAGTAGACAGGAACACACATCTCAGGGACTTTTTGCAGGCTGAGGGGTTCTCAGTTAGAATTATGAAGCTTTCCTTGTTCTTAAGCAAGGATAACTGCTGAGAGACCTGAGCGATGTCATTGCAATGCTTATCTAATCCAAAAGTTCTGATACACAAATTCAATTTCAGGCAACTTTCTCTGCTGAAGTTGCAGCAGACTAATACTTCTATAACACATATTGTTTATGTCTGTCAGGTGAGGGCAGGCAATGAGAAAGGAAGAAAAGAAAATATACCAAGGGCAAATGAGAGGAAGGGAAGGTTATGGTTAAACCATAACAATCATCATTATTCTGTACTCCTGGGAAGCTTTCCACCTAGAAAAGGAGGAGCCATCTCAAATTCCACCATGATCAGAAGATTGGGGTGAAATGAAGATGAGCAGAAATGTTCCTTTGTCTCTTTCTTTATTGAGAAGAGATTTTTTTTGTCCTGTGGCTGAAAACAGATTTCAATCCAGAAGAGATAAGGGAGTCTGGCCTGAGAACTAATTGTTTAAAAAAGGCTAAGGAGATTTTCAACCAACATATAACAAATATTATGGTGAGTTTTAGTCCCTCTGCTAAAATAAAACATCTAAAAACTCATGATGTGATATAAAGAGAACATGAATAAAACTTTCCCTATCTAAAACACTGTATCCTATGCAATTTACTTAATTTCAATATCTAAACAAAATTTGATGCATGCTGATGTTTGAATGAAGTTACATAGTTTATCAATAATGAGATCTGATGAGCATTTGTCATCACATAGCTAGGAAGGAGGGGAATGGGAATAAATAGCTGAGAGGAAGAAAGAAAATTAAACAGCAAGAAGGAAAAAATGACACTGTAATAAATGAATATCTATACTCCCTGACTTACCATTCTCCCAATTCTCTAGGCAAAATTTCAGGCATTTACTGATGGGCCAGAAGTGTCACTCTAAAGAAAATAGCCTCAGCTGGATAGATTTCCATTTCTCTTTGAAGTAACTTTCTCTCTAGCCCTCATCCACCTCCCAACTCTCTCAGAAAGAAAATGTCCAAATGTAGTTGGTGCTTGCAGTTGCTAGAATAGAGTGTTCAAGGGACTGTTCTAACATTTCATATCCCCAGGAAATCCCATTGAGGGAACTATGTGTAAAAGAATGCCAACATCTTTTTACTAAGTCTATTGAATTCATCTAGGAGAAAAATAAAATTAAAAGACCCTTATGGAAACACTACAGGTTACAAAGCTCAAAATAAAAATTATTGTTGACTACTTCCTAACTCAACTCTACCCTAAATGTTATGGGATTAGGGAAGCATAAAACATTGTTCCTACCTTCAAGCAGACTACAATCAGTATCAGCAGATAAGATCAACAAATAAAACATCAGAGGAAAATGCCAAGAAGTACCAGAATATATACATATGACTGTAAACTATGGTGTAAGCTATAAAGGAGGTGAAGTATGAGAAAAATTTCTGGTCTTGGTTTTGGGGAAAATGATTTCAAATTTATGATTTGCTATGTACGACACAGTACCTTTAATCAAGGCCCATAATTACATAATCTCAGAATCAGAAGTAACTTTAGAGGTCATTTTATACAAGCCATACCTGAATAAGAATCTTTTCGATGTAACACAAAGAAAGTCATCATTCAATATTTTCATAAAAACCTTTCATAAAAACTCACTTTCAAGGCATCTCATTCATTTTTGAATAGTCCTAATTATGATGAAATTTTTATCGATGACAAAAATTTCCAGTAACTGCTTCTAATTCTTTCCTATGGGCCCAAGTAAACAAAGCCAGTCTATGAGCTCCCAGGATTTGTCATATGTCATATATTCAAGGCTATTTGCCATCCCAGTTTCTAAATCTCTAGATATTCTCTAGCTTGTCAACTTCTTCCTAAAAATATGGTTTCCCAACCCAAAACTGATACTCTAGATCAGTGATTCCCAAAGTGGGAATCACCGACCTCTGGTGGGTGCTGCAGCGATCCAGGGGGGTGGTGATGGCCACAAGTGCATTTGGGGGTGGTGAATAACTGTAAGGGGGTGGTGATAGTGTGTGACAGGGTGCATTAAGTATTATTTTTTCTGGAAAGGGGGCAGTAGGACAAAAAATTTGGGAAACACTGCTCTAGATGATGTCCAACCACGAGAAGGTACAGCAATACTGTTTCTGATTTTAAAGGATGACCAGATTTGTATCTTGAGTTTTGCTTCCAACTAGAGAATTACAATCAGCTTGCAGTTCACAAAAAACACCCAGATACTTTCAGACAAACTGCTTTCTCACATAATTTTACCAACTAGTACTCTTGAAGTTGGGTGGATTTTTATGCCATATAAAAGTTTTTGCATTGTTTCTATTATATTTAATAATATTATATTTGACCCAAGGCCATAGTCTGTCCAGGGTGTTAGTTGTATCTCTCAGCTTTGTATCAACTAGAAGGTTGAACAAAAATACTGTGCAATGCAACCCTTGAAAATATCATAATGTAATATCATAGGCAGGTGGGAGAATACTACATATACCAGTGGCTATGTAGACAGTTCCCTAACTAAACTACCAATGAAAATGACAGAAGTCAAGGATCTCAATTCCAAAAAGTCTAGAAATTAGAGAGAATTATGCAGTGAATTGCACAGAATCTTCAAATGTTTAAAATCGTCGAGCTTTTTTTCATATAAACATGTATTTTTGGGAAAATCCCATATTTCACTTGTATTGGTTCTATGTCTCAGCACAAGGGAGAAGTATCCATGTTGTTTATGGAAAAGAGACTCACAGAGGCCACTAGGTTTATTCAATCATTTCATTTCTATTTATATTTGGAGTGTTCAAGCCTATTACTTTACCCATTATGCAAGCAGATCACCCAATACTCCATGTCTATCTTTGAGTGAAAGGAATTAGAGGATTTGCCTTAGAAGGTCAGATTATTTAAGTCAATGGTGACTGATGAGATATGACACTAGACAATAATCATTAAGTCCTTAAAATAAGACTAAAAAGATCCCTTTTTCTTCTATTTTTAAAGTTTGTGCAGTTCAATTTTAATAAAATCTAATGAGTATTTTTGTCATGTAGATAGGAAATAATGGGGTATAATAAATAACTGAGAAGAGCAAAAAATAATAAACAATAAGAAGGGGTGGGTGGAAGGAAGCTGTACAATAGATAAGTATTTGCCTGATACAAACCTGTCTCTGGTACAAACTGACTGTGTAACTCACTTAATGTCTTAGAGTCTGAGTCAGCTCTCTAAGATTGTAAGTTGTGTTTTTGATTGTTTATTGTGAGTTTCATTACCAGAAACTCTCTATATTAATGGAATTAGATGTTAGGTCAAACAGTATTCACACATACACACACACAAAAAAATAGAAGGCAGAAATATTATTCTCTCAAAAAGTATTAATAATAAGCAATGTGGTATGGTGAAAATAACATGGGAATTGGAATAAAATCAGGCTCCCAGTTCTACCAATTCAGTAATAACTCTCAGTGACTTTGACTTTCAATCATCATTCATTTTTGCTAAGTGTCAGTTGCATTGTCTATGAAATAATAGCAATAACACACATCTCATAACAAAAGTAGATGCAAAAGTGAAATTAGGATGTATAAAAAGTTCTTTGTAATTGTAAGTAGGAAGAAGTTACATTATATTTAAAAATATTTTTTGTGGATGATCTTCCTGCAAACATTCATATGGACCCTGAAAAAAATGTAATCTGTCTAAAAAAGTATTTTTTCATGAATTAACTTTTTTTGCCTTTTATTTTAAGATTAAATGTTCCTTTCTTTCTCCTCATGGAAAGGGGTACTCATGGGTGTGATTAAATTATAATCATTTGGAATTTGGACATTCTTAGTTTTTAATCCAGACCACATTTGCCCCTACTTCGGCAACTTGATGTCCTCTTTACTTCTAAGGGATAAACAAATCAATATCAAACTTAGTGTAGACATCTGACTAGTAGTCTATTATGGCTGAGAATTCCCAAGCTCAAAGATTTGCCTATCACACAAAGTCAGATCTAAAGAATTGGAAAAACATTAATTGCTTACTAATGTAATAAAAATGACAATTCTATGTAAATTAATTTATTAATTTAGTGCCATACCAATCAAAATACGCCAAAAATACTTTATAGAGCTAGAAAAAATATTAAAATTAAAATTCATCTGAAAGAACAAAAGGCCATGAATATCAGGAGAAACAATAAAAAATAAAGGAAGTTGGTTTAGCTGTATTGGATCTCAAACTATATTATAAAGCAGCAATCATCAAGCCAATTTGCTACTTGTTAAGAAATAGAGTAATGGATGAATGAAAAAGATTAGGCCCTCAGCAGGCAGTAGTAAATGACCATTGTAACCTAGTGTTTGACAACTCCAAAGATCCAAGATTTTAGAAGAAAAATGAACTATTTGATAAAAACTACTGGGAAAAATAGAAAAATATAGTAGAAACTAGGAACAGACCAACAAATCAAATTAAATACCAAAGTAAAGTCAAAATGGATATATGATTTAGAAATGGAGTTATCATAAACAAATTAGAGGGGCACAGAATAATCCTCCAAGGTTGTACTAGAGCCAGCTTGTATTCATTCAGTGGAACAGATTGCTAAATTATCAGTTTTGAATTTATACCTTGGAAATAGGTGAACACTTGAAATGAGTACTTGATTTACTATTTTATTGTTTATACTTAAGAAAATAACAAAGAAAATAGTAACGATGCAAATTAAAGTTAAAAATTTATCACATATTTTCAGAGTTGGTTATTAAACATTTATTAACATATCCCTATTTAAGAAAATCATTGATATAGATCACTCCCCCAAGGAAGTTTGAGACAGTTGTGAGACACAAGCCCTGTGAGACAGAAGCTAAGATAGCACTTACCACTAACATGCAGGAATCTCAATCTTCCAGTGGGAAAAGAAATAAACAAAAGCAAAAAAAAAGCTCTTGACCCTGGAAAATTTCTATGGAGAAAAAAATAATCAAAATAAAGAAGCAGCAGAAGAGAGTGAAAAACAAGCAAACACATACAAACCTCTCCCTCCCAAAATGGAAATTGATCACAATCTCTGGAGGAACTCAAAAAGGAGTTTAAGAATCAAGTAAGAAAGATAGAAGAAAAATGGGAAAACAAGTGGGGGGAAAATGAAAGTAATGCAAAAAGAAAATAACAGCTTAAAAGACAAAATTGCCCAAATGGAAAATGAGGCACAGAAATAAAATGAAGTAATAAGCATATTGAAGACCAGAATTAACCTGTTGAACCCATGAAAAGTAGGATAGGCCAAACTGAAAAGGAAAGTCAAAATATCATAGGTGAAAATCAGTCTTTTTAAAGTCTAGAATTGGGCAAGTAGAAGTTAATGATTTCATAAGACAGCAAGAAATAATAAAACAAAGTCAAAACAATGTAAAAATAGAAGAAAACATGAAATATCTCACTGAAAAGGCAACTAACTGACCTGGAAAACAGATCCAGAGAAGACAATGTGAGAATTATTGGACTACCTGAAAGCCATTACCAAAAAAAAAAGTCTAGACATTGCATTACAAGAAATTATTCAAGAACACTGCCCTGATATTGTTGGACAAGAAGGAAAAATAGATATTGAAAGAGTCCACAGATTTTCTAAATTAAATTCCCTACATTAAATGCCCAATTGACAACTCTCAGGAATATCATAGCCAATTTCCAGAGGTTCCAGGCCAAGGAGAAAATACTGTAAATGGCCAGAAAGAAACAATTTGAATATCATGGAGTCTCAGGATTACAAAGGATATGCAGCCACTACACTGAAGGACCTTATGTCTTGGAACTTGATATTCTAGAAGGCAAAAGAAATTGGTCTACAACCACGAATCACCTATTCATCAAACCTGACTATATAGTTTCAGTAGAAAGTATGGGCATTTAATTAAATAGATGATTTCCAAGCATTCCTAAAGAAAAGATCAGAATTACATGGAAAATTTGATGTCCAAATACAAAAGTCAAGAGAATCATAAAAGGTGAACAAGAAGGAGAAAAAAAATGAAGGGCTTCAATAAGGTTAAATTGATTATATTTCTATATGAACAAATGATATTGGTAACTTTTAAAAATTATTTTCATTATTAGAAAGAAGAAATATACAAAGGCAGAGGTTGTGGTATTAAGCTATTTAGGATGATATGTAAAAAAATTAGGGGGAAAAAAGAGGATTGCCCTAAGAGAAACAATGGGTACATGGGAGGGAAGGGGAGAATATAATTATAAGAAGGAATGGAAGAGAATGATGACAGGTAATACCTAAACCTTTCTCTAAGTGGAATCAGTTCTGAGAGAGAACAGCCAGATTTATTGGGGTATAGAATTCGATCTTAACCTATAAAGAAATAAAAAGGAAAAAAATAAATGGGAGCTATGGCTAGGGGAGTATTAAAATGCAAAAAATAAAAGTTGGAGGGGAGGAGAGTCAAAGATCGTAAAAAGAAACGAGGGGAAAAGAAGGGAAGGAATTAGAAGGAGAGTAAAACAAAGGTAAGGAAAAGGGAGGCTGATTAAAAGCAAAACTGGTGTGGAGGGAAATAGTAAAAGAAGAAAGGGCAAGATTAAAAGATGAAATGAAATTGATGGGTAATAAATACATAGATGGTATTTATAATTGTGAATGTGAATGGGATTAACTCACCCATAAAATGGAAGCAGACAGCATAGTGGATTAAAAATCAAAATACAACCATATGTTGTATATAAGAATCACACATGAGGTAGATACACAAGGGGTTAAAAGGATGGAGCAGAATTTATTGGGCATCAACTAAAAAAAGAAGGCAGGAGTAGCAATCATGATCTCTGACAAAACTTAAGCAAAAATAGATCTCATTAAGAGATAAAGAAGTTAAATACATCCTTACAAAAGGCAGTATAAACAATGAAGAAATGTCACTACTCAACATATATGCACCAAATGATATAGCATCCAGATTCCTAGAGGAGAAACTATTGGAGGAAATATATAAGGAGGAAATATATAGTAAAACTATACTAGTGAAGAACCTTGACCTTCCCATATCAGATCTAGATAAATTGAACCAAAAAATAAATAAGAAATAAGTAAGAGAAGTGAATGAAATTTTAGAAAAATTAGAGTGAATATATATCTGGAAAAAAGTAAACAGGGATATATGCCTTCTTTTCAGCAGCATATGGTACATATACAAATATTAACCATGTACTAGGGCATAAAAACATTGCAAACAAATGCAGAAAAGCAGACAAAGTGAATGCAACTTTTTAAGATCACAATGTGAAATTATAATTATTAAGGGTACAAAGAGCAGCAAAATAAAAATCAATTGGAAATTAAATAATTTAATTCTTCAAAACAGGTAGGTTAAAGAACAAATCATAGAAACAATTACTGATTTCAATGATGAGAATGAAAATGAGGAAACCACATATCAAAATTTATGGGATATAGCCAAAGCAGTACTCAGTGGGAAATTTATATCCCTGAGAGCCTATATTAACAAAAAAGATAAAGAGGAGATTAAGGAATTGCATATGCAACTAAAAAAAACACACAAAGCTAGAAGAACAAATTAGAAAACCTTCAGATAAAGACCAAATTGGAAATCCTAAGGATCAAAGGAGAAATTAATAAAATTGAAAGTAAGAGAACTATTGAACTAAAAAATAAGACTAAAATCTGGTATTTTGAAGAAACAAATAAAATAGATAAAGTAGTGGTTAATCAAATTAAGTAAAAGAAAGAAGAGAACCAAATTAACAGTATCATGAATGAAAAGAGAAATTTCACCTTATAAAGAGGAAATTAAGGCAATTATTAAGTGTTATTTTGCCCAGTTATATGACAATAAATATAAATATCTAGGTGAAATGGATGAATATTTGCAAAAGTATAAATTGCCTAGATCAGTGATGGGCAAACTTTTTAAAGAGGGGGCCAAAGGAAAGGAAATCTTCATCTGTCAGTCTGTTTCTAAGGCAACTCTTTCAAAGTTTCATTGTGTTGTATCCTACTCATTTCCTGATAGAGCATTTCAGGGGACCTGCATCTGGCCCGTGGGCTGTGGTTTGCCCATCACTGGCCTAGATTAATGGAAGAGGAAATAGAATACTTAAATAATTTCAAATCAGAAAAATAAATAGAACAAGTCATCAAGGAACTTCCTGAAAAAAATTACCAAGATGAGTTGGATTCACAAGTGAATCCTATCAAACATTTAAAGAACAATTAATCCCAGGACTCTACAAACTATTTGACAAAATGGGCAAAGAAGAAGAATTAGAAAAAAACAATTACTACAAAGTTCATCTGGAAGAACAAAAGATTAAGAATATCAAGGGATCTAATGAAAAAATGTGAAGGATAGAGGCCTAGCCTTACCAGATCTCAAACTGTACTATAAAGCAGTGATCATCTAAACAATATAGTACTGGCTTAGAGATAGAACAGTAGACCAATGGAATAGACTCGGGGTAAATAATAGCAGCAAGATAATGTTTGATAAACCCAAAGATCACAGCGTTGGGGATAAGAACCCATTATTTGACAAAAAATTGCTGGGAGAATTGGAAAACAGATTGGGAAAATTAGGTTTAGATCAACATCTCACACCCTATACCAAGATAAATTCAAAATGGGAAGGTGAATTAAACATAAATAGGGTGAACAAATTGTGTGAACATAGAATAGTATACTTGTCAGATCTATGGGAAAGGAAGGAATTTAAAACTGAGCAAGAAATGGAGAACATTACAAAATGCAAAATGAATAAGTTTGATTATATTTAATTAATACATTTTTGTACAAACAAAACCAATGCAATGAAAATTTGTAGGGAAACAACAAATTGGAACTAAATTTTATAACAAAAACCTCTGACAAGGGTCTAATTTCTCAAATTTATAAGGAACTAAGTCAATCATACAAGAAACCAAGCAATTCACCAACTGGCAAATGGTCAAGGGACATAAATAGGCAGTTCTCAGAAGAAGAGATCAAAACTATCATTAATTACATGAAAAAGTGTTCAAAATCCCTCCTAATTAGAGAAATGCATTTCAAAACAACTCTAAGGTACCACCTCACATCTAGCAGATTGGCCAATATGACATTAAAGGAAAATAATAAATGTTGAAGGGGATGCCGCAAAATTGGTACACTAATGCATTGCTGGTGGAGTTGTGAATTGATCCAACCATTCTGGAAGGCAATTTAGAATTATGACCAAAGGACTTTAAAAGAATGCATACCCTATTATCCAACAATGCCACTACAAGGTTTGTACCCCAAAGGGATAATAATGAAAAATGTTTGCACAAAAATATTCATATCCATGGTGGCAAAAAATTGGAAAATGTTGGGAATGGCTAAACAATTTGTGGTATTGTTGGTGATGGAATACTATTGTGCTCAAAGGAATAATATACTGGAGGAATTCCATGTGAACTGGAATGACCTCCAGGAATTGATGCAGAGTGAAAGGAGCAGAACCAGGAGAACATTGTACACAGAGACTGATACACTGTGGCACAATCAAATGTAATAGACTTTTCTACTGGTAGCAATGCAATGATCCAGGACAACATGGAGGAATTTATGAGAAAGAGCACTATCTACATCTAGAGAAAGAACTGAAATAGTAAAAATGCAGAAGAAAAACATTTGATCAATCATATGGTTTGATGGGGATATGATTAGAGTTTTGGATTTAAAAATCACTTTATTTCAAATATGAATAATATGTAAATAGGTTTTGAACAATGTTACGTGTATAACTCAGTGGAATTGCTAGTCAGCTCAGGATGGGTAGAGCAAGAGGAGTGGAAAAAATCATGAATCCATGAAAGTAGATTTGCTTGTCATCTCTGTGAGGGGGTAGGGAAAAGGGGAGGGAAAGATCATGAATCATGTAACTCTGGAAAAATACTTAAATTTAATAAATAATTTAAATTGCTCTATAGCAAAAACGAATAATATGGAAATAGGTTTCAAGTAAA
Organism: Gracilinanus agilis; assembly: GCF_016433145.1. Taxonomy (NCBI): domain Eukaryota; kingdom Metazoa; phylum Chordata; class Mammalia; order Didelphimorphia; family Didelphidae; genus Gracilinanus; species Gracilinanus agilis. The sequence goes on from NC_058131.1 coordinate 513,841,356, forward strand.
AAGATTTATACAACCCAGTGGAATTGATTGTCAGCTCTGGAAGGGGAAAGGGAAAAGGGCAGGGAATGAAAATGAATCATGTAAACATGCAAAATATTTTTAAAAAATGTAAGTTGTAGTGTCATATAATCTGGAAAAAATAAGAATTTAAAAATATATTAACAAGAAGCAAAGATTTAATAAAAAAAGATCTTGCTGCCTCCCTTGTATCAGGAATTAAAGCCATTTTCCATTGCGCCTGATGGCAATGACTTTGTGCAAATTGAAATTTCTTTTAAGCTCGTGCCAGATTCACTTTAACATTTTTATCACTAATCACTATTAGCCCACATATTAGGTGTGTCTTTGCATATCAACCATTATCTAATAATAATTCTATGGAATGGTCAGAGTTGACTTCATAGATCTACATATAAAGGACAAATTATATCCAAAAAGGTCATTAAAAGAGTTAGAAGAAAGTCCTTTGGTCATATTAAGCAAGGCAACATTTCAGTAGAATACAGCAGAATAAGATTTAGTGAGTATCTTTTGTTCTTTCTATAACCAGCATACAGGTTCTAATTCATCTGGGCTGAATTTTGATACTACCTGAATGATGAAAAACATTGATGTAGCCTCTAGGCAAAACAAAAGCTACTGGAATCAATAAAACTGAACATCCACTTAAGTCAGGGACATACAGCAATGAGTGGGAGAGATATAATGCTCAAGGACACCTGTAATAAAAAACAAGTAAGGTAGATGTAAGATTTGTTGACAAGATTTCAAAAGAATTTGCCTTTACTGACATTCTTTTTCATCTCTGATTCATTTAAGAAAGATTTCATATATTTTTTATTCATGTTTTCTTTTTTTTTAATGTGTTCCATATCTTTTTTCTGCATCAAATCCCCAGGAAAACTCCTTGCTAACTCTGGAACATGAAGGACCCAATTTTTCTGGAAAATGACTTGGAATTATGCAAATAATGTGTCTAAAATATCTGTAGCCTTTGATCCATACTCACGGAGGCCAAACACAAAAAAGTCTGAGAAACATGCAGTTATTTATGTAATTTTTATTTTTTGTCATCCATCTCTCCCACTGTTTAGTTTTCATCTTCACTATAGCCTCTTGTTCCTCTGCCTCTTAGTACATTGCCTAGTTTTCATAACTATTGCCTCTTGTTCCTCTGCCTCTTAGTACTCTCCCACATCTTCAAACATGCTTTTTCTATTCTGACTTTATTTACTGATTTTGATTACTTGGTAAAGGAGTTCAACTCTATACTGGCATCCATTCTTTAATCTCTTGTCACTTGTTCTGTCTCTGATCATTTCCTGCTAATCCCTAACTGGGTTTTCCCCCACAATCTACCACCTTTGTTTCTACTTACATACTTTTGAACAGAATTGGAGGATAGCTCTAAAATGTGTTAATTGCATCCATTAGAAATTTATCCTAGCTAATCTCAAGTGTACCCTCATTTATAATAACATAATTATACTACTCTTTCCTAATTGATTCATCTTTACAGTCATTATGGTGGCTTTTCTAAGAAATGTCTTCTCACCACAAGCCTCCACTACAGCTCTCTCTCCTCAGAACATGATATTCCTCTCCAATGTGAAAGCCATTCAAAAATTCCCTCAATTCATACCTTCATTTCATATTCCCTTGACACTACTCTTCACTCAATATCTTGTCTTTTACTCCAGTATTTTAGTATCTGATGATAAGATGGTTCTTTTGCTTCCTAAAGGCAACCTATCTACTTAGATCCTTGATAGTATTCCCTTCTATATTCTCCATATGGGGGAAGAGAGGGGATTTTCCCCATTATTATCCCTCCTCTATTCCTATTTTTATAGTATTTTCCTATCTACTAACCCAGCTACCTAAAAGCATACCTGAATTTCTCCCATATATTATAGTCTATAATTTAGCTAAACACTCATGTCCAACCAACTTATTGAGTTATTCTAAGAGGTGTTTCTCACATAAACATTTTGAAAAGTGTCTATATCTATCAAGAACTTAAAAATCATAAAAATTTGTTTTAAATATAAATAAGAACAAGTTAGAAAGAGGCACGAAAATAATTCAGTTGGATATAATTTGATTTTGAAGAAATATTTATACAAATAAAGGAAAAAGGCAAAATTACTTTATATGCTAATGTTCCATGCTGTACTTCTTTTGGTGGTGGGGCATCCTTTTGTACATTAATTATTTTTAAAGGCATTTTTGTATCTCTTTCATTGCCCACTAATACACAACATTCTCCAAATAAAATTCGCCTTATAACTAATGTATATAATTAAATAAAACAAATCAATATGATGACTATGTGAACAATTAACCATGTCAAAAATACATATTTACAGCACAACAACGATGGTAGATTACAGGCAGTAATAAGTTAAATACTACCAAATTTCCTCTCCAAACAACTTTAAGTGAATGCCTCAAATCAACATTTGGAGTAGAAGAGCAAACAAACAGAAAGTGAAAAAACATTTTTCCCACCCAAGAAAACTTAGGAAGTCAGCAAAAGAAGCCTGTGATACTAGGTAGGAACCCGCCCAGAGTTCATGTGCCTGTAGTACACATGGTGGGCCTTGAAGTCAGCTGCAATAGAGTCAGAAGCAGCAGCTTCAAGAATTCTCATCTCAGAGAGGTTAATAGGGTCATACAGCTGATAAGAACTTATACAAATGAAAAGCAGTAGAAGATTTCAAGATGATGACAATGTGTCAGGACTTAGATGGAACAATATTCCCTCAAGCTATACTAGTAAAGGTCCAAAAATGTATCGGAAGGAATAAAGGGGAAAAGAAACAGTGAAAGAAGAAAGGGAAGGACTAGGAGAGAGAATCAAAATGTCTGGGAATGCAGAGTTGATAATTATAACTCTGTATGTGAATGGGATGAACTAACCCATAAAACAGAAGCAAATAGCAGAGTGGATTAAAAACCAAAATCCTACCATAAGTTGTCTACAAGAAACACACATGAGACAGGCAGACATACATAGAGTAAAAATGAAAAAAAAATGGAGAAAAATCTATTGGGCTTCAAATGAGAAAAAGCAGACAGGGGTTGCCATCATGATCTCTGACAGAGCCAAAGTAAAAATAGATATGGTTGAAAGAGATAGTGAAGGTAACTACATCCTAATAAAAAGCAGTATAAACAATGAAGAAATATCAGTACTCAATGTGTATGCACCAAACAGAATAGCTTCCACATTTCTAAAGGAGAAGCTAGTGGAGCTCAAGAATGAAATAGATAGCAAAACCATACTAGTGGGGGACCTGAACCTTCCCCTATCAGATCTAGATGTCAAACCAAAAAATAAATAAGAAAGAGATAAGAGAGGTGAATGAAACCCTAGAAAAATTCGAGTTAATAGATATTTGGAGAAAAATAAATAGAGACAAAAAGGAATAGACCTTCTTTTCAGCAGCACATGGAACATTCACAAAGGTAGACCATTTAATAGGGCACAGAAACATGGCAAACAAATGCAAAAAAGCAGAAATAATACATGTAACCTTCTCAGATCATAATGCAATAAAAATAGTTATCAGTAACAATACATGGAGAGGCAAACCAAAGACTAATTAGAAATTAAATAATATGATTCTCCAAAATAATTTAGTGAAAGAACAAATCACAGAAACAATTAATAATTTCATTGAAGACAATGACAATGATGAGACATCTTACCCAAACTTATGGGATGCAGCCAAAGCAGTTCTAAGGGGAAAGTTGATATCACTGAGTGCATATATTAACAAATTAGGGAGGGTAGAGGTTAATGAATTGGGCATGCAACTTAGAAAACTAGAAATTGAACAAATTAAAAATCCTCAGATGAAAACTAAATTAGAAATACAAAAAATCAAAGGAGAAATTAATAAAATTGAAAGTAAAAGAACTATTGAATTAATAAATAAGAGTAGAAGCTGATATTTTGAAAAAACAGATAAAATAGACAAAGTACTGGTTAATCTAATTAAAAAAGGAAAGAAGAAAACCAAATTGATAGTATCAAAGATGAAAAAGGAGACCTCACCTCTAATGAAGAGGAAGTTAAGGCAATCATTAAAAACTATTTTGCCCAATTATATAACAATAAATTTAGCAATCTAGGTGATGTAGATAAATATTTGCAAAAATTTAAATTGCCTAGATTAACAGCAGAAGAAATAGAATATTTAAATCATCCAATATCAGAAACAGAAATTGAACAGGCCATTAAAGAACTCCCTAAGAAAAATTCACCAGGGCCTGATGGATTCACAAATGAATTCTATCAAACATTCAAAGAACAATTAATCTCAATACTATACAAATTATTTTATATAATAAGCAAAGAAGGAGTCTTACCAAACTCCTTTTATGACACAAATATGGTACTGATTCCGAAGACAGGCAGATCAAAAACAGAGAAAGAAAATTACAGACCAATCTCCTTAATGAATATAGATGCAAAAATCTTAAATAGAATACTAGCAAAAAGACTCCAACAAGTGAACAAGAGGGTTATTCATTATGATCAAGTGGAATTTATACCAGTTATGCAAGGATGGTTCAACATTAGGAAAACCATTCACATAATTGACCATATCAACAAGCAAACCAACAAAAACCACATGATTATCTCAATAGATGCGGAAAAAGCCTTTGACAAAATACAACAGCCATTCCTAGTGAAAAAACTAGAAAGTATAGAATAGAAGGTTCTTTCCTTAAAATAATAAACAATATATATCTTAAACCATCAATTAGCATCATATGCAATGGGGATAAATTAGCAGCCTTTCCAATAAGGTCAGGTGTGAAACAAGGATGCCCATTATCACCTCTTTTATTTAACAATGTACTACAAACCCTAGCAGTAGTAATTAGAGAAGAAAAAGAAATTGAAAGTATTAAAATAGGCAAGGAAGAGACTAAGATATCACTCTTTGCAGATGATATTATGGTCTACTTAAAAAATCCTAAAGAATCAACTAAAAAGCTAGTAGAAATAATCAACTTTAGCAAAGTTGCAGGATACAAAATAAATGCAGATAAATCATCAGCATTTCTATATATTTATAACACATCACAGCAGCAAGAGGTAGAAAGAGAAACACCATTTAAAATTACCCTAGACAATATAAAATACTTAGGAATCTATGTACCAAAACTAATGCAGGAATTATATGAACATAACTACAAAACACTTTCCAAAAAAGGAAAACTAGATCTAAACAATTGGAAAAACATTGAGTACTCATGGGTAGGATGAGCTAACATAATAAAAATGACCATTCTACCCAAATTAATTTACTTATTTAGTTCCATACCTATCAAACTACCAAAAACCTTTTTTACCACATTAGAAAAAACTATAACAAAGTTTATTTGGAAGAACAAAAGATCAAGAATATCAAGGGAAATAATGAAAAAAAACTGTGAAGGAAGGTGGCTTAGCAGTACCAGATATTAAGCTATACTATAAAACAGCAATCATCCAAACAATATGGTACTGGCAAAGAGACAGAAGGGAGGATCAGTGGAATAGACTTGGGGTAAGTGACGTCAGTAAGACAGTCTATGATAAACCCAAAGAGCCCAACTTTTGGGACATGAATCCACTATTTGACAAAAACTGCTGGGAAATTTGGAAAACAATATGGGAGAGATTAGGTTTAGATCAACATCTCACATCATACCAAGATAAATTCAGAATGGGTCAAAGACTTAAATATAAAGAAGGAAACTGTAAGTAAATTAGGTGAACGCAGACTAGTATACTTGTCGGATCTATGGGAAAGGAAAGATTTTAAAACCAAACAAGGGTTAGAGAAAATTACAAAATGAAAAATAATTTTGATTATATTAAATTAAAAAGTTTTTTACAAAGAAAACAATGCAACCAAAATCAGAAGGGAAACAAAAAAACTGGGAAAAACATCTTTGTAACAAAAAATTCTGACAGAGGTCTAATTACTCAAATATAGAAGGAGCTAAATCAATTGTATAAAAAAATCAAGCCATTCCCCAACTAATAAATGGGTACAGGACATGAATAGGTAATTTTCAGATAAAGAAATCAAAAGTAGCAATAAGCACATGAGAAAGTGTTCTAAATCTCTAATAATTAAAGAAATGCAAATCAAAACAACTATGAGGTACCACCTCATACCTAGCAGAATGGCTAAAATGGTAGCAGCGGAGAATAATGAATGTTGGAGAGGATGTGGCAAAATTGGGATGTTAATGCCCTGCTGGTGGAGTTGTGAACTGATCCAACCATTCTGGAGGGTAATTTGGAACTATGCCCAAAGAGTGATAAAAGATTGCCTGCCCTTCGATCCAGCCATAGCATTGCTGGAATTGTACCCCAAAGAGATCATAGATAAACAGACTTGCACAAAAATATTTATAGCTGCGCTCTTTGTGGTGGCAAAAAACTGGAAAGCAAGGGTATGCCCTTCAATTGGGGAATGGCTGAACAAATTGTGATATATATTGGTGATGGAATACTATTGTGATTAAACGAATAATAAACTGGAGGAATTCCATGTGAACTGGAAAGACCTCCAGGAATTGATGTAGAGTGAAAGGAGCAGAGCCAGAAGAACATTGTACACAGAGACTGATATACTGTGGCAAAATCGTATGTAATGGACTTCTGTACTAGCAGCAATGCAATGACCCAAGACAATTCAGAGGGATTTATGTAAAGGAACATTACCCACATTCAGAGGAAAAGCTACATGAGTAGAAACACAGAAGAAAAACAATTGCTTGGACACGTGGGTGGATGAGGACATGATTGGGGATGTAGACCTTAAAAGACCACACCCTTGTAATTATCAATAATGTGTAAATAAGTCTTGACTGACCACACATAATAAAACCAGTGGAAATGCGAAAAAAAAGTAGAAAGAGGCCTTCTCCCCAGGAGGGAGAGGTAATCTTTATAAATAGTTTGCTCTCAAAGCCTATAATTATCACTTCTAATATCTAAAATAACTGAATGGTAACAATAATGCTATTGCAGGATAGGTCTAATTCAGCTAAACAGGCAAACTGCAAAGAAGAACCAAAACGGCTTTTGCCACAAGGCCTCCAAGCAATCAAAAACTGGAATCAGAAAGCAGAGTGATCTGCTCACCTCAACCCCAAGGAAACAACTGCCCCTAACTGCCCTCAACTGCCCGTCACCCAGAGTTCTTTGGGGGTGGGTGGGTTGGAATTCTGGGTTGAGGCTTGACCCTGTATCTTGCAGGAATTCCATCCTGCCATTTTCCATGTTACAGTATTGAAAGAAGGAAGGAAGGAAGAAAAAACCTGAATCTTAGAATTGTGCCCCATTCACTACAGGAATGGAGTCCACCTGTGACAATCTTTTTAGTTAAAATATAAACAAAAAGGCTGGAAATGGGAAAACAACAAAAAGAAAAAAGAAACTGAACATAGAAAGTTACTTTGGTGTCAGTGAAGACTAAAATTAAGAAATAACTGAGAAAAAGATAACATAATCAATACAGTTGCATCCAAACCTCCAAGAAAAAAATATTAATTGCTCTTCACCCCAAAAAGCATTACTAGAGGAGCTCAAAAAGAATTTAAACAATTGAATAAAAGAGGCAGAAGAAAAAATTGGAAATGAAATGAGAGTGATGGAGGAAAAACATGAAAATAAGGGTAAACAGCTTGGTAAAGAAACCCCAACAAATATGAAGAAAACAACACCTAAAAAATAGAATAGGCAAGATGATAAAAGAGTCACAAAAATTCACTCACAATAAGAACTCTTTTAAAACAGAATTGCCCATGTGGAAAAAAAAGATATAAAAATATTCATTGAGGAAAAAGAACTCCTTTAAAAGAAGAATAGGCCTAATAGAAAAGGGAAGTAGAAAAGTTCCCTAAAGAAAATAATTCCTAAAAATAATAATTTGAATTGGGCACATGGAAACCAATTACTCATTTAGATATGAAGAAATATTTTTTAAAAAAGTCTAAAAGAATGAAAAATTAGAAGAAAATATAAAATATCTTATTGGAAAAACAACTGAAAAATAAATCCAGGAGATATAATCTAAGAAATATTGGACTACTTGAAAGCTATGATTTTCAAAAATAGAGACCTAGAAATTATATTTCAAGAAATTTTCATGGAAAAGGTCCCTTACATTCTAGAAATAGCAGGTAAAGTAGAAATTGAAAGATTATGCCAATCACTTCCTGAAAGAAATCTGAAAAGGAAAATTACCAGTATTATTAAACCAAACTCTAGGAATCCCAGATAAAAGGGCAAATATTGTACATAGCCAAAAAGAAATAGTTCAAATATTTTTGGGACTACTGTCAGGATAACTCAAGATTCAGCAGTTTCAATATGAAAGGATTTGAGGAGCTGGAATACAACATTCCATAGTGAAGAATCACATATTCAGCCAAATGGAATATAATCCTGGGGGATGGGTATTCTGTGAAATAGAGTACTTTCAAGTATTCCTGATGAAAAGATCAGAGCTGAATAGAAATTTTAATTCTCAAATACAAGATTCAAGAGGAAAGAGAAACCATAAGAGATTCAATAAAGTTAAACTGTTTACATCCATGGATGATAAGATAATACTTGTAACTGTCAAGAATTTTGTAATTATTAGGGTAGTTAGGAGTATACATAAAGAGAGAGCAAGAGTATGAAAGGAATGACATGAGATATTAAAAAATAAAATGAAAGAGTAAGGAGGAGGAATGCATTAGGAGAAGGGGGAAGATAAACATAAGATGGGGAAAATAATTCAAATAAAAGAGGTGTGAAAGAGCTTTCAAAATGGAAGGGTAAATGGAGGAGTGCTTGAATCTTATTGTCTCTGGCCTTGGCTCTAAGAAAGAACATAACACACAATTCTGTTTTTAAAAATCTATCTTGCTACAGGATATTAGGAGAAGGGAAAGGAGATAGAAGGAAGGGAAAATTGAGGGATATGGGTGTCAGAAGCAAACATGACTGAGTGATACAGCTTGGTGGCTCAGTGGACTGAGATTCAAATCTGGCCTCAGACATTTCCTAGCCGTGTGTCTCTTAATTGCCTCACTCTTACTGCTTTTCTGCCTTTGAGCCAATATAGAATACTGATTCTAAGACAGAAGTCAAGGATTTAAAAAATTTATAGACAGCATAAAAAGAGAAATGGAGAGAGAGTAATATAAACAGGGAGAAAAAATAGGATTGCAGGGAATAAAACATGCATAATGGCAATTTTTTTACAAGTTTCTCTATTAAAGGTCTCATTTCTCAAATACATAGAGAAATGATTCAAATGTTTAAGAATACAACTTCTTTCCCAATTGGCAAATGATCAATGGATATGAACAGGCAATTCTTAGACAAAGTAATTAAAGCTATCTATCGTCATGTGAAAAAATGCTCTAAATCACTATTATAGAGAAATGCAAATTAAAACAACTCAGTTACTACCTCATATGTATCAGACTGGCTAGTATGACAGGAAAGAAAAATGATGAAAATTGGAGGGGATGTAGGAAAATTGGGACACTAATGAACTGTTGAGGAAGTTATGAACTGATTCACCAATTCCGAGTGCAATTTTTATCTATGCCCAAAGGGCTAAAAGACTCTATATGTCCTCTGACCCAGCAATATAATTATTAGGTCTGCATCCCAAAGAGATTTTTAAAAAAGGAATGATATCTATATGTCCAAAATTATCGATGGCAGCTCTTTTTGTATTGGCAAAGAAATAGAAAGTTAAAGGATGCCTATCAATTGGGTAATGACTAAGTTATAGCCTATGATTATAATAGAATATTGTGGCATAAGAGATGATAAGCAGGAAAAACATAGAAAAACCTAGAAAGGCTTTCATGAACTTATGTAGAGTACATTAAGCAGAACCAAGAGAATATTGGACACAGTAACAGCAATATTATATGAAGAACAACTGTAAATAACTTAGTTATTATCAGCAATTCAATGATCCAAGGAAATTAATTCATGATGAAAAACACCAACTGCTTCCAGAGAAAGAACTGAGGTTGTCTAAATCTTGATGAAAGCATATATTTCATTTTCTTCATTTTTTTTCTATTTGAGTTTTCTTCCACAAAAGGATTAATGTAGAAAAATGTTTTCCATGAATTCACATATAAAAAAAGCTCTATCACATATTTTACTGTCCTAGTGAGGATGAAGAGAAAGAAAAGAATCCAGAATCCAGAATTCAAATTGTTTTACATGTTAAAATTATTTTTATATGTAATTGGGGAAAATAAAATGTTATTATTAATAATAATTTAAAATTTAAGGTTCTAGTACAAAGCAAATAATCCCAAAGAATGGGAAACTCTTTTTTTGAGAAATTTAAATTAAAAAATTTAATGGATTAAATTTCCATGTTGATGAGGCTTCTAGGCCACTCCAAAGAAAGCCAAGGGATTCAGGAGTGGAACCTTAAAGGAAAAATTTCTATACATGGATACCATTAAGCTGTGAAAACTTGTGGCTCTTTGGGCCAAATGTGACTGCTTAACATTAATGTTATAAACATTATTATCATTACTGATTTTTTTTTTTTTTTTTAGAAAAAAGAACTCCCATGAGGGTCTGCGTATTTTGTGTTAGAGGTTTCCTGATAAATAAAAATTTTCTTCTGGTTTTCTAACAACACAATGTATTTTTATATTTCCTCAAATTCAGTAATACAGTGAGTGGCTCTGGAATCAGAGGACTTGGGTTAAATCTTTTTTGTCCCTTATTATATATATTACATTATTATTCTGAATTTTCTGGGTTATAAAAGAAGGAATGAGCTAATTGCCCTCAGAGGTCACTTTAAACTCTATAGATATAATCCTCTGCTTTAAATTGTCCCTTATTGGGCTATAAAACAATGGATACCATTTGATTTAATAATGTCACTACTACAACTATCTCTTAAGAGATTAAAAAATGGGATGAGACCTACTTGTACAAAAATATTTATAACTATTATTTTTTATGGTGTCAAAGAATTGGAAATTAAAGGGATGGGGGCAGCTGGGTAGCTCAGTGGATTGAGAGCCAGGCCTAGAGATGGGAGGTCCTAGGTTCAAATCTGGCCTCAGACACTGTGTGACCCTGGGCATGTCACTTGACCCCCATTGCCTACCCTTACCAGTCTTCTGCCTTGGAGCCAATACATAGTATTGACCCCAAGACGGAAGGTAAGGGTTTAAAAAAAAAGAAATTAAAGGGATGTCCATCAACTGGGGAATGGCTGAACAAATTGTGGTATATGATGGTGATGAAATACTATTATGTTATAAGGAATGATGATCAGAATGATTTCAGAAAGACCTGGAATGACCCACATGAACCGATGTAAAGTAAAATAAGCAGAACCAGAAAAACATTGTACATAGGAACAGTAATATTGTGGAATGATCAACGGTGATAGACTTAGCTGCTATCAGCAATGCGATGATCCAGGACAATTCTGAAGGACTTATGACAAAGAAAGCTATTAACATACAGAGAAAGAACTGTTGGAATAGGAATGCAGATGACTGTGTATGATTTTTCACTTGTTTATTTGTATATGTTTTTGGGTTTTGGTTTTATAAGATTTTGTAACACAAAAATAAATATGGAAATACGTTTTGCATGATAATACATGTATAACCTAGATTGAATTGCTTTTCAGCTCCAGAAAGGAGTAGAGAAGGAGAGAGGGAGACAATTTGGATCATATAACTTCAGAAAACTTATGTGGAAATTTACTATTACATGTAATCATCACAGAATTAAATTAAAACTAAAAATAATATAAAATGTCCATTATTACCTAAATTAACAAGGTACTTAAAGAACTGGGTGCTACAAAGTAACCAATAACAGAAAACATTTCGTTTAACAGTGGAACTCAGAAACTATCATCCAAATACAAGAATGCTGACACAAAACATTGTTATTAACATTTACCTTTGCACCCCTTTCTTTCTTGATTTTACTGTTTGTGGTCTACTCAATTGTAGAGGGAAAAAAACTGAGTGAATAGCTGTGCTGAAAGTATTGTAGGTTTTCTAAGGACTTTGGGAAATGAGTTTTTCAAGGACTTTGTTTAGAGTTTTCTTCTTGGGAGTCCTGCCAGGAATGAGAAAGGAGGAAACAAAAAAAAAAGAAAGAAAGAAAGAAAGAAAGGTGAGCCTACAAAATTGATTCAGTTCACCTGACTACAATAAAGTGTACCAACTTAAGGATGATTTAGAACATTTGTTTAGGAGCTTAAAGGCTATGTGTGTGGGTGGGAAAATGTGTACGGTTTCTTCTCTAAGGATACCTGACTCCTGCTCCCTTGCCTCTTCAAAGCTATTGAGAGTAGTTCAGAAATAGAATTTTAAAAAGAAAGTAAAGTAAAACTTCTTTTATTTTTCCCCCTCTAGGAAGTTTGTTATCTGGAATATATGAGTTGTGTGTATCCAAAGATGAAGGGAGAAAAAACACAAAACAAACCAAAAGAACCTTTGAAACTCTGCTCTTTTAAACTCGGAATGACAGAAAATTCAAGTTTGGAAAGGGACCAAAGAATGTGACCTTAATGTTAAAAATATTGTGGTTTACTCAGTTCAGGCATGTCCAATTCTTTGTAAATCTGTTGGGGATTTTCTTGGCAGATATCCTAGAGTAGTTTGCATTTTCCTTCTCCAACTCATTTTATAGATGGGGAACTGAGGCAGAATGTGTTAAATAATTTGCCCAGGGTCACATAGGTAATAAGTGACTGAAGTTGGATTTGAACTTGTTTTCCTGTTTGCAGGCTCAGCACTCTATCCATTTGGCCATTTAATTGTGATGAAGTGAGACTGAGTACTACATTGGTAGCTAGATGGTACAACACATAGAGTTCAGGGTATTAAAACAGTTTTCCTAAATTCAAATCTGGCCTTAGAAACTTATAAGTTGTATGACCCTGGGAAAATCACTTAGCTCTGTTTGCTTCAATAACCGCATCTATAAAATGAACTAGAGATGGAAATGCCAAACAACGTTATGTCTATTAAGAAGATCTCGAAATTGGATAAAGAAGGATCAAACATAATTGAACAATGAAGGAATGATTAAGTTTACAGTCTTAGATATTCTCATGCCTTCCCTATGTTGATTATTTTCAATTCATGCTGAATGTATCTTGTTCTTGCCCATTAAACTGTGATCTTCTTGAGAATAGACACTTCTGTTACCTTCTTTGTAATTCTAGTTCTTGCCACAGTGTGTGGAACATAGTAAGCACTTTAAAAACAGTGAGTGTTTGCCTGACTGATTGGCTTAAAGCCTGAAAGTATTTTGTTGTTTTTTATACAAAATAAAGTTAAGGTACTAAGGAAAGTAGACAATGATGTGCCCTCTAGATTTAGCAAATCATCTATGATGAAGAAAGGAAATACACATTTTCATTAAGACTGGGAAAAAGAGATACACTTTCTCCTTCAATGCATACATTTAAAGGGCAATGTGCTAAAGGTGTAAGAAGTAGGAATTAGTGTATTACCCTTTTCGTGAGGCTGTTTAATTAAATTCCTTTGCTTGAATTAATTGTGTCTCCTAATGGGAGGGAAAAATAATAATGGTGGCTATTTGATATTTCCTTCTCTAACTCATTTTACAGATGAGGAACTGAGGAAAACAGAGTTAAATGACTTACCCAGAGTCATACAGCAAGTAAGTGCTTGAGTCCTGACTTGAATTTTGGAATGTGAGTCTTCCTGTTTTCAGGCCAAATGCTCTATCCATTGTAGTATCTAATTGCCATAGAAGTCTAGGATTTATAGTAAATGAAGACCTGTAACCTAAAGATACTTGTTTAGGAGAATAATTTTATGAATTAAAACTTATACCTAATACATATTTTAAAATGAAATTTAGAGCACAAGTTAGTTAATCTTAATTAAATTCTTCTGGGGGCAGAGCCAAGATGGTGGAGTAAGCAGAAAAGCTCAGAGTCACCATGAGAATCCTTTCTAATCAATATTAAAATAACACCACAAAATGAATACAGGATTGAAAGAAATAACAAGGAGAAGGAGTGAAATATCTTTCAAAAAAGAAAAACCCAAAAGATATGCAGAGAACATGTGAGGGTTTGGGGTGAGAGGGGATCACAGTCAGCAGGAGGCTATAGCAAGGAGTGAAGAGAGAGTCAAGAGTAAGCCACACACCCCAACCCCACATCTGCTATGCCAGGTTCTGAACCTAAGCCTTAGCCAACATTAAGAATTTGAGACCCTTCCTTGGGCAAAATAGAGGTTTAACTAACTCACAACCCTTGACATTCTAAATCTGTGGTAAAGTATAGAATCTCAGCCTAGGGCAGTCTGTGCTGACGTGGGCTAATTTGTGTAAACCAGGAGCGAAGATAAGAGTCCCAGTCTGGACCTATGGCAAGGACATAGATCCCAGCTTTAGAGTAGTTGGTAGACCCAAAGGGGGTCCTGATCTTTTTGCCAAAATCTCAGCATAGGGCAATCAACTATGTGTTTGATTAGATCAAGAGACCAAAAACTTACACCTAATCCTGAGGCTAGAATTTGAGAAATCAACTTAATTAAGCTCAGAGTAAGATTAAAAACTTATGCTCAAACCTGAGACAAGTTTTTTATCTATCAGCATCTCAAGGGTAAATTGAAACAGGAGTGGGAGATTGCTCTCAGAGCTCTCAGCCCTCAAGCCATCATACCATGTTGGAAAAACTGAAACTGGCAGAACCCCACCCCCCAAAAAAACTATGGGTAGAATCAAGGAAGGACTGAAGTTTAAGAGGGTACCCTAACATCCCAGCAAACAAATTCTACTTATAAAAGTTACAAAAAATGAGCAAAAAAACCCAAACAAACCCTTAACCCTATAGAATTTTTATGAAGAAAAAGGGCAAGGTAAAGACACAGAAGAGAACAGCGAAAGCAAAGCAAACACACACAAAGTCCAAAAGAAAAATATAGATTGAATACGAATTCTGAAAGAGGTAAAAAAGACTTTAAAAACCAATTAAAAGGGGCAGAGGAAAAGTGGGGAAGAGAAATAAAAGCAATGAAAGAAGAAATGAACCAAATGTAAAAGGAGATTCAAAAGCAGACAGAGAAAATTCAGGTCTAAAAATAAGAATTGAGCAACTAGAAGCTAACTATTTCATGAGAAATCAAGAAACAATAAAACAAAATCAAAAGAATGAAAAAATATAAGAAATCATGAAATATTTTATTGAAAAAAGCAACTGACATGAAAAATAGATCCAAGAGAGACTATTTAAGAATTATTGAAACTTCCACATTAAGATGGCTGCAGAGTAGAACAGGGTGCTTAACTCTCCTCACCACTGACCCATATATGATACCTCAAAAGGACAAAAAAAAATAAAACCAAATCCAGATGAATGAAGGGACCCCACAATAGGGTGCAGAATCAAAGGTATGTGGGATTTGGGCATTTCCAAGCCATAAGAGGGTAAAGTAGCTCCCATCAAAAATATGAGCTGATCAAACCACTCCCACCCTACCTACTGTGCCAGAGTTAGATGCAGTCTACCAGAGTTAGAGTGAGCAGTGGGGAAAACTCTAGTTTCTTAGCAACTAACTGAGAAATCCAGGAGCTTACCCCTGAGAGTAGCAGGACTTGAGACCCTAGGAAGTCAAAGATCACAGACCTTAGGCGTGAGGATAAAGCTGAGAGGGATCACACTGCATTGTGACTTGTAAAGTAGGAAAAAACAGTTCCATAGCTCTATACACAGAAAGCCTGCCCACCTCACTCAGACTTCTGACTAAGAAGGAAAAAACAGCATAATAATGGCAAGACATGCCCAAGAATTAACCACCAGAAAGAACAAGAGAAAAACGCTAACACTCAATAACTTTTACATAGAAAAATAATACTGAACAGAGCAGACAACAGAGGAGAACAAACAAGTAAACACATCCTATCCTTCCCCCCCAAAAATAAAAATTTGTCACAAACCTCTAAAGAGTTCAAATCTGAGATCATGAGAAAGATGGAAGAGATTTGGCAAGAAAAATGTGAAAGCTCAAAAGGAAATTAACAGTTTAAAAGACAGAAACTCCCAATTGGAGAAAGATGCCCCAAAATCAAATGATATGATAAGCAAATTGGACACCCAAATTACAAAGTAGGAAACCATGAAAAAGAGATATATACATTGAATATAGACATTGAAAGGATCCATAGATCACCCTCTACACTAGCCCCTGAAAAGACAAGCCCTAGAAATATAATAGCCAAATTCAAGAGCTTCCAAGTAAAAGAAAAAAAAACCTACAAGAAGCCAGAAAGAGACAATTGAGATATCAAGGAGCACCAATCAGGATCACACAGGATCTGGCAGCCTCCACACTAAAAGACCACAAGGCTTGGAATATGATATTCAGAAAGGCAAAAGAACGAGGTCTACAACCAAGGATTACCTACCCATCAAAACTGACTATATGCTTCCAGGGGAAAGTTTGAGCATTCAATAAAATAGAAGATTTCCAAGTATTTACACAGAAAAGACCAGGACTAAATGGAAAGTTTAATATCCAAGCACAAAAATCAAGAGATACATGGAAAGGTAAATAAGAAACAGAAGGGAAAGTAAGAAAACTCTTACTTTTTAAATTTGTCTTTTTAAGGGCTTCAATAAAATCTAATTATTTGTATTTCTATGTGGAGAAATGTTACAGGTAATTATCTGTAGTGAACTTTATTCAATATTATAGTATTCACGATTATAGTAATTAGAAGAATTATTCATAGGGAGAGGTTGGAATACTAAATGGTTCAAGATAATATAGGGGGTGGGAAAGAGGGGGGTGAATAGCAGGGGACACCAAGAGAACCTTGAAGGAATAAGAAAAATAGGATATTCTATTACACAAAAAGAGGGCATGGGAAGCGGAAGGGATGAATACTATTATAAGAAGGAGAGGAAGAAACATTAAGAGGTAATAGTTAAAACTTACTATCAGTGTAATTAACCGAGGGAGGGAAGAGTAGCTATATCCATTGTGATATAAAACTCTATCTAACCCTACTGAGAAAGTCAGAAGGGATAAACCAAGGGGAGGAGGGGAGTGGGGAGGTCAAAAAAGGGAGAGGAGATTAAGGGGGATGGAATTCATTAGGCCATAAAAATAAAAAAGAGGGGAATAACAAGGGAGGGGATAGAAAGGGAAGTAAATCAAGGGAGGGGACAAGGGTTACTGGCTTAAAGCAAACCACTGTTTTAAAAGGAAATAGTGTAAGAAGAAAGGGTAGGACTAGGGGAGGATTTGAAAATGTCAGCAAATGCACAAATGACAATTATAACTCCGAATGTGGATGGGATGAACTTGCCCATAAAAAGGAAGCAAATAGCAGAATGGATTAGAAACCAAAATCCTACCATAAGTTGCCTACAAGAAATACATATGAGGCAGGTGGACCTACATAAGTTTAAGATAAAGGGCTTGAGCAAAATCTTTTGGTCTTCAAATGAGAAAAAGAAGGCAGGAGTGGGGATCATGATTTCTGACAAAGCCAAAATAAAAATAAATATGATCTAAAAAGACAGGGAAGGTAATTACATCCTGATAAAGGGCAATATAGATAATGAGGAAATAACAGTGATCAATATGTATGCACCAAATGGTATAGCATTCAAATTCCTAAAGGAGAAACTGGCAGAGCTCAAGAAGGAAATAGATAGCAAAACCATACTAGAGGGAGATCTAAATATTTCTCTTTCAGATCTAGAAAAATGAAACCACAAAATAGATAAGAAAGAGGTAAGAGGGGTGAATGAAGTCCTTGATAAATTAGATTTAATAGATATGTGAAGAAAAATAAATAAGGACAAAAAGGAATACACCTTCTTTTCAGCTGCACATGGTACATTCACAAAGATTGACCATGTAATAGGGCATAGAAACATTGCAAACAAATGCAAAAGAGTAGAAATAATAAATTATACTTCTGAGATCATAATGCAATAAAAATAATAATTAGTAAGGGTACCTGGACAGGCAAATCAAAAACTAATTGGAAATTCAATATATGATTCTCCAAAATCAGGTAGTCAAATAAGAAATCATAGAAACGATCAAGAATTTCATTGAAGAGAATGACACTGATGAGACATCCTACCAAACTCTGTGGGATGCAGCCAAGGCAGTACTCAGGGGGAAAATTATATCCTTGAGTACATATATTATCAAAGTAGGGAGGGCAGAGGTTAAGAAATCGGGCATGTAACTCAAAAAACTAGAAAGAGAGCAAATTAAAAATCCCCAGATGAAAACTAAATTAGAAATACTAAAAATCAAGGGAGAAATGAATAAAATCGAAAGTAAAAGAATGATTGACAGTATCAAAGATGAAAAAGGAGACCTCACCTCTAATGAAGGCGGAATTAAGGCAATCATTAAATCTATTTTGCCCAATTATATGGAAATAAATATAGCAATCTAGGTGAAATGGATGAATATGTACAAAAATATAAATTGCCAAATTAACAGCAGAAGAAATAGAATACCTAAATAATACCATATCAGAAAAAGAAATTGAACAAAGCTTCAAAGAACTCCCTAAGAAAAAATCGCCAGTGCCTGATTGATTCACAAGTGAATTCTATCAGACATTCAAAAAACAACTAATCCCAATATTATACAAATTATTTGATATAATAAGCAAAGAAGGAGTCCTACCAAACTCCTTTTATGTCACAATTATGGTACTGATTCCAAAGCCAGGTAGATGAAAAACAGAGAAAGAAAACTATAGATCAATCTCCCTAATGAACATAGATGCAAAAATTTTAAATAGAATATTAGCAAAGAGGATCTAGCAAGTAATTAAGAAGATCATCCACCATGATCAGGTGGGATTTATACCAGGAATGCAAAGATGGTTCAAAATTAGGAAATCTATCCACATAATTGACCATATCAACAATCTAATAAATAAAAATCACATGATTATCTCAATAGGTGCTGAAAAAGCCTTTGACAAAATACAGCACCCATTCCTATTGAAAACACTGGAAAGTATAGGAATAGAAGGACCTTTCCTAAAAATATTAAATGGCATGTATCTAAGACAATCAACTAATATCATCTGCAATGGGGATAAATTAGGAGCATTCCCAATAAGATTGGGAGAGAAATAAGGATGCCCATTATCACCTCTATTATATAACATTGTATTAAAAACACTAGCAGTAACAATTAGAGAAGAAAAAGAAATTGAAGGTATTAAAATAGGCAGTGAGGAGACCAAGCTATCACTCTTTCCAGATGATATGATGGTCTACTTAAAAAAAATCCTAGAATATCAATGAAAAAGCTAGTGGAAATAATTAACAACTTTAGCAAATTTTCAAGATACAAAATAAATGTACATAAATCATCCACATTTCTATATATTTCCAACACATTACAACAGCAAGGGATAGAAAGAGAAATTCCATTTAAAATCACCCTAGACAATATAAAATACTTAGGAATCTATGACCAAGAGAAACACAGGAATTATATGAACACAACTATGAAACTTTCCACACAATTAAAACTAGATCTTAGCAATTGGAAAAACATTGATTGCTCATTGGTAGTATGAGCTAACATAATAAAAATGACCATCCTACCCAAATTAATTTACCTATTTCATGCTATACCTATCAAACTACCAAAACCTTTTTTTACTGAATTAGAAAAACTATAATAAAGTTTATTTGGAAGAACAAAAGACCAATAATATAAAGGGAAATAATGAAAAAAATATAAAGGAAGGAAGACTAGCAGTACCTGATCTTAAACAGTACTATAAAGCAGTAGTCATCAAAACAATATGGTACTTGCGAAGAGACAGAAGGGAGGATCAGTGGAATAGACTTGGAGTAAGAGACCTAAGCAAGACAGTTTATGATAAAACCAAAGAACCCAGCTTTGGGGACAAAACCCCACTATTTGACCGAAATTGCTGGGAAAATTGGAAAACAATATGGGAGAGAAATGGTCTAGATCAACTTCTCGTACCCTACAGCAAGATAAATTCAGAATTGATGAATGATTTGAATATAAAGAAGGAAACTATAAGTAAATTAGGTAAGCACAGAATAGTATACTGGTCAGAATTCTGGGAAAGAAAAAATTTTAAAAACAACCATTTAGAAAAAATTACCCAATATAAAATAAATAATTTTCATTTCATTAAACTAAAAAGGTTTTGTACAAACAAAACCAATGCTACCAAAATTAGAAAGGAAGCAACAAATTGGAAAAAAATCTAATCTTTATACCAAAAAACTTGGACAAAGGTCTAATTACACAAATATACAAGGAGCTAAATCAATTGTACAAAAAAAATCAAGCTATTCCCCAATTGATAAATGGGCAAGGGACATGAATAGGCAGTGTTCAAATAAACAAATCAAAATTATTAATAAACACATGTAAAAGTATTCTAAATCTCTTATAATTAGAGAAATGCAAATCAAAACAACTCTGAGGTACCAGTCGATTAGCTAAACTGACAGCAAAGGAAAGTGGTGAATGCTGATGGGGGTATGGCAAATTCGATACAGTAATGCATTACTGGTGGAGTTGTGAATTGATACAATTATTCTTGATGGCAATTTCAAACTATGCCCAAAGGGCTTTAAAAGACTATTTGCCTTTTTATCCAGTTATATCACTGTTTGGTTTATACTCCAAAGAGATAATCAGGAAAAAGACCTGTACAAAAATATTTATAGCCCCTCTCTTTGTTGTGGCAAAAAATTGGAAAATGAGGGGATGCCCTTTGATTCGGGATTGGCTGAACAAATTGTAGTTTCTGTTGGTGACAGAATACTATTGCGCTCAAAGGAATAATGAACTGGAGGAATTCCATGTAAGCTGGAAAGACCTCCAGGAATTGACACAGAGTGAAAGGAGCAGATCCAGGAGAATGTTCTATACAGGGACTGATACATTGTGGTACAACCAAACATAACAGACTTCTCTACTAGCAGCAATGCAAGGATCCAGAGCAAATCTAAGGGACTAACGAGAATGAAAACTAGTCACATTCAGAGGAAGAACTGTGGGAGTAGAAACACAGAAGAGAAACAACTGCTTGAACACATGGACTGATGGGGATATTTTTGGGGATGTAGACACTAAATGATAACTCTAGTCCAGCCATCATTAATATGGAATTGGGTCTTAATTAATGATACATGTAAAACACAATGGAATTGTGTGTCAGCTATGGGGGTGGAGGGATTTGGGCAAGAGGGAAAGGACATGAAACATGTAACAATTAGAATATATTAAAAAAGAATTATTGGACTATTTGAAAGACATCATCAAAAAAAATCTTAGACATCACAATATAAGAAATAATAAAAGAAAACTGCCTAGAGATCCTTGAACAAGAAAAATAAAATTGAGGTTCCAGGTAAGTGGCTCAGTGTATTGAGAACCAGGCCCAGTGACCAGAGGTCCTGGGTTCAAATTTTGTCTCAGACACTTCCTAGCTATGTGTCCCTGGGCACATGACTTAACCCCTGTTGCGTAGTCCTTACCACTCTTCTGCCTTGGAACCAATATACAGTATTAATTCCAAGATGGAAAGTAAGGATTAAAAAAAAAAATAAAAACACAAACAAACAAGCAAATGAATGAACAAATGAATTAACAAACAAGCAAACAAATAAATAAATGAAAAATGAAATTGAAACGGAAAATATTCACAGATCACCTTCAGAAAGAAATCCTCGAATGACAATTTCAAGGAATATAATGACTAAATTCAAGAGCTCCCATGACAAGTTTTTGAGGAGGAACAGAGTGAAAGGGAATAGAGGAGTATCAAAAGGGGAAAATAAAATGGCGGGAGATGCACAGTTAGTAATCATAACTCTTAATGTGAATGGGATGAACTTGTCCATTGAATGGAATCAGATATCTTAGTGGATTAAAACCAGATCCTACTATATGTTGTTTACAAGAAACACATTTGAGGCAGGGTGACACATATAGATTAAAAGGAAAATGCTGGAGCAGAATTTGTTATGCTTCATCTAAAGTAAAAAAAGTCAGAGTAATAATTATGATAGCAGAGGAAGGTAAAGTAAAAATTGATCTGATTAAAAGAGATAAAGAAGGAATTAAATCTTGCTAAAAGGCACTATAAACAATGAATTAATATCAATACCAAACATTTATGCTACAAATGGTATAGCATCCAGATTCCTAAAGGAGAAACTATAGGAGCTTAAGGAGGAAATATATAGTAAAATTATACTAGTGGGGGAATTCAGCTTTCCCCTATCAGAACTAGATACATTTAACTAAAAAATAAAAAGAAATATACCTTCCTTTCAGCAGTACATGGTACATATATAAATATTGACCATGTACTAGGGCATAAAAACATTGCAAACAAATGCAGAAAAGCAGAAATAATACATCTAAATTATTCCCCCTAATTTTAAAGATGGGGATACTTATTCCCAGAGATGTGAAATAACTTTTTCATGACTACGAAGGGAATAATCTGAAACTCCAAATCCACTTAAAATAAATCTAATGAACTTGACACTATACAACATCATTATATTTTCTAAATTATGTAATAGGTAGCAGAAATAGTTATGTATAATTTTAAAATAAATCAATTTGGAAAATAAAAATTGGATTGATTTACATATAGTATTATTATTTTTTTTAGTATTGGTATCTCCTCAAAACTTGCATGAATCCAAACTGCCTAGATCTATAAAATCTAAGTCTACTCTACTTGCTTTCCTATTCTTCCCATTCTTCTTTCTCAGATAGTGCCCAAGTCATTACATTGCATTACTATCTTATTATCTAAAAATTTAAGATAAAAATGAATTTTAGATAATGAATGTGTTAGTCATTTTAAAAGATGGAGTTCTGAGTTTGGGAGTCAATAATATCTCTCAAGAAGGATCTTCTTCATATAATTGAAGTGATTTTTTGTCATAAGTTCCTTATGGCCAACATATTAACCAATATTCATTCCAGTTAGTATATATTCCAATATAAACTTGTTGGATTGTATTTCAACCCTATAATTTCTATGCATTTCTATTTGAAAGCCTTTATCTTGCCCTGAATTATCTGTCACTGACATGCAACTATATTTCTAGCCACCGTATTGTAAAGAAATCTTGTCTACTGCAGAAATGAACATGTGTTTCTATTCAGCTGAGTTTATCACTCATTTACTCTGTGTCAATATCACCATCTCTTGTACAAAGTAAAATGTCCTTTCATATCAGGTCCCCTTCTTGATCACTGCCTTGTAATGTTGAAGTAGCTTAACAAAACTATGAGGGACACCATGAATGGTTTTACCAAGAAGTATGGGTTATAGCGAAAAATTAAGACTAAAGATGTTCCACTGGGTAAGGAAAGGGCAAACCACTCCAGTGTTGTTGCCAAGAAAATCCTATGAATAATATTAAAACAATGAAAAATGGTAAACTGAATGTGGTTAGGTAAGAGATGGAGAATTTAAACATCAAGATCTTGGGTGTCAGTAAATTTAAATGTACAGGAATGGGTTAATTTAATTCAGGTGATCATTACAAAAACTACTGTAGGAACAATCCTTTAGAATTTTGAGCTATAATCTCAAAAACAACAGAATGTTATTTTTTCTAATCCAAGACATTGGTCCACATGACACAAGGCTTTGCTTCAACCAAGCTTTAACTGAAGAGGCCAAAGTTGTGTGATTCTATGAAGATTATATCTTTAAGAAATGACACCAAAAATATGTCACACTTATTGTAGGGGAATAAGATGCTAAAGTAAATCAAAAGAATTAGAATAATAGGGAAGTTTGACCTTGGAGTAAAAAAATGAAGCAAAGCAGAGATTAGTAGAATTTTGTCAAGAAAACTTGTTGGAGATAGCAAACATTCTTTTTCGACAGCCCAAATAACAACTGTACACATGACCATCACCAGTAAGTGATGTAATCCAATATCAAAATTGGATTGATAGCATTCTTTGAAACAAAATATGGAAAAACTCAATAGAGTACATGAAAACAAAACTTCATATAATGAGTTTCTTATTGCAAAATTTAGACAAATTTGAAAAACCAAGGGAAATCATCAGACCATAGAGATATTACTGAAATAACACCCCTTATGAATATGAAATAAAGATGATAAATGAACTTAAGTGATTAGATCTGATAGGTAGAAAGCCTAAAGAACTATGGATAGAGGTTCACAATATTGTACACAATAAAAAAACAAAGAATATTACAAAGGAAAAGAAGAGCAAGTAAGCAAAGTGGCTATCTGATGATGCTTTACAAATGCCTTAGGAAATAAGGAGAGAAAAAGAGAACAGATAAAGGGAAAGATATACCCTACTGAATGTCAAATTCTAGAGAATAGTATGGAGAAATAAGTTTTTCTTAAAAGATCAATACAAATAAATAAAAGAAAACAATAGAATGTGAAAGATGAGATCACTTCAGGAAAATTAGAAATATTAAGGGAAAATTTCATGCAAAGATGAACATGATAAAAGATCAAAATTTTGGAGACAACATAAGTAGAAGAGATTAATAAGTGGCTAGAATACACAAAACCGTACAAGAATGACATTAATATCACTTATAAACACAATGGTTTGGATACTGATTTAAAGCCATACATCATGGAGAATGACATCAAGTGAGCCTTAGGAAACATTGCTAGCAATAAGTCTAGTGGAATGATAGAATTCCAGGTGAGTATTTTTTCAGCTCTTCAATTTTTTTTAATTACATGTAGAAACAATTTTTGACAATTGTTTTATGACATTTTGTGATTCAGATTCTCTCCTACTTTCCCTCCCAAGTACTCACTGAGGCAGTAAATAGTCTGATATAAGTTATACTAGTACATTCATTCAATATATTTCATTTATTTCCATATTACCCATATAATGCTTGAAGACACATATTATATACTCAATTAAAAAAAACTCATGAAGCAAATAATGTGAAGGATAACATGCTTTGATCTACAGATTCCACCAATCTCTTCTTTGCTCGTGGATAGTGATAGGTTATTTTGTTGCTGTTTTAAAAATGAGTTCCCTTGGGATTATCTTGGAGCTTTGGTTTTTTTTTAATAAGAGTTTAGTATTTCACAGTTGATCATTGTATAATAGTCCTGTTACTCTTCTCCTAGTTCTGCCCAATTCATTTTTCATCAGTTCACAGATTTTCCAGGTTTTTCTGAATTTATCTTCTTCATCATTTCTTATGGGACACTAGTTTTCCTTTACAACCGTATACCACAGTTTGTTAAGTGATTCCCCAAGTAATAGATATTCCCTCACTTTTCCAATTCTTTGTTGATAAAGAAAAAATATGCAAAAAATAATTTTGTACAAGTAGGTCCTTTTTGCTTATCACTGATCTTTTGGGAATATAGACCTAATAGTGCTATTGCTAAGCCAAAGGGTATACAAGGAGCTTCAGAATGATTGTATCAGTTCACAGTTACTCCATCAGTACACTAGTGCTTAATTATCCCAAATCTCCTCCAACATTAATCATTTTCTTTTTTTGTCATATTAATCACTCAGATAGTTATGAAGTGGTATCTCAAAGATATTTTCATTTGTATTTCCCTCAACAATAGTTATTTGGAGCATTTCCTCATAAATAGTTTTAATTATTCATCTGAGAACTGCTTGTTCATATCCTTTGAACCCTTTTCAATTGGGGAATACTTTGTAGTTTAAAAAAATTTAACTTAGTCATCTATATATTTGAGAAATGAGGCCTTTGTCAGAGAAACTTGCTATAATTTTTTCCTCAATTTGTTGCTTTCCTTCTAATCTTACTTGTATTAGTTTTGTTTATACAGAAAGTTTTTAATGTAATGTAATCAAGATCATCCATTTCAGTTTTCATTATGTTCTCAGTATCCTGTTTGGTCATTTTGGTCAATTATTCCATTATCTATATTTGATAGGTTAACTTTTCTGTCTTCTCCTAATTTGATGATAGTATCCCTTTTTAGTTCTAGATCAAGTATCAGTATTTACTTTATCTTAGTATATGGTGTGAGATGTAATTTTATGCCTAGTTTTTGCCATATTGTTTATAGTTTTCCCAGTAGATGTTGTCAAATAGTGAGTTTCCCCCCAATACTTTGAATCTGGGTTAATTAAACACTAGTCCACATATCATCATATGTTAATTACCTAATAGGTTCCATTGATACACTGCTCTATTTATTAGCCAACACTAGATTGTTTTGATGATTACTCATTAATAGTACAGTTTGAGATCTGGTATGTCTAGGCCTCCTTCCTTCATATTTTTTTAAACCCTTAACTTCTGTGATTGGCTCCCTGGTGGGGGAGTGGTAAGGGTGGGCAATGGGGGTCAAGTGACTTGCCCAGGGTCACAGAGCTGGGAAGTGTCTGAGGCCAAATTTGAACCTAGGACCTCCTGTCTCTAGGCCTGACTCAATCCACTGAGCTACCCAGCTGCCCCTCTTCATATTTTTTTCATTAATTCCCATGATATTCTTGACCTTTTGCTCTTCCAGATTAATATTGTTATTATTTTTTCTAGTTCTAAGGAATTATTTTGGATAGTTTGATTGGTATTACATGAATAGTGAATTAATTTAAGTAGGATTATCATTTTTATTATATTATCTTGGTCTAACCATGTGAAACTAATATTTTTTCAATTGATTAGGTCTGACTTAATTTATGTGAAAAGTGTTTTATAATCATATATAAATATATATCAAATATATAATGTTTTAAAATCATATATAATCAAAGTTGTTAAGTTTGTTTTGGTTAAGTATGCTCCAAGCATTTAAATTTTCTTTTTTTTTAATTTTTAAACCCTTAACTTCTGTGTATTAGTTCCTTGGTGGAAGAGTGGTAAGGGTAGGCAATGGGGGTCAAAGTGACTTGCCCAGGGTCACACAGCTGGGAAGTGTCTGAGGCCAGATTTGAACCTAGGACCTCCCGTCTCTAGGCCTGGCTCTCAACCCACTGAGCTACCCAGCTGCCCCAGCATTTACATTTTCTATGGTTATTTTAAATGGAATTCCTTTTCTAGTTCTTCCTGTTAAACTTTCTTGGTGGTAAATATAAATGCAGATTTATGTGGATTTATTTTGTATCCTCCAACTTTGCTAAAATCATTCATTGTTTCTCTTAGTTTTGTGATTTATTCTCTGGGGTTCTCTGTGTATATCATCATATCATATGCAAAGAGTAATAATTTTTTTCCACATTGCCTATTCTAATCCCTTCAATTTCTTTCTCTACACTTATTGCTATAGCTAGTATTTCTAGTCCAATATTAGATAGTAGTGGAGATAATGAACATCTTTGCTTCATGCCTAATCTTATTGTTAAGGGTTCTAGTTTAACACAATTATAGATAATGCTTGCTAATGATTTTAGATAGATGTGATTCATCACTTTAAAGAAAGATCCATTTAGTGCAATGCTTTTCCCCCCTAAGGAATGAATGTTATATTTTGTCAAAGGCTTTTTCTGCAACTGTTGAGACAGTCATAAGGTTTCTGTTGGATTTGTCTTTGATAATGCTCAAATGTGTTGATAATTTTCCTAATATTGAACCATCCATTCATTCCTAGTATAAAACTTATGTGATCATAATGTATAACCCTTCTGATATAATGCTATAAGCTCTTTGCTCATATTTTACTTTAAAAAATCAATATTTATTAGGGAGAATGGTCTATGGTTTTCTTTTTCTGTTTTAGTTCCTACTGGTTTAGCTATCAGTACAATATTTGTGTTGTGTAAAATTAATATTAATTGTGTCCTTTTATTCCATTTAAAAACCCTTTCTTGGTTATCATTTAGCAGTATGGATGCCAGATGTCTTATGACACTCTGGCTTCCATGAAGAGGCTGACCCTGAGTCTCAGGTGACTTCTAGTGTCCAGAAGACTTGGCTCTGACCCAGATTGAGGCTGTCTGTCTAACCAATAAAAAGCAGGAGTAATGCCATTGACCTCATAAAAAAGGAGATGGAGTAGTCATGCTCCTTCTTTCATGCTGGAGGTGCTTGTGAGTGGAGCTAAGGAATCATGGAAGCAGTTTTAAGTTAGATGCAGCCTGTTGATCATGTGATCATCTTCTTTCGCTCTCTTTTTCTTTAATATTTAATAATAGTTTAAAATTAATTTATAGCCTCCAGAGATTTTTTTATCATAATGATGTTATAAGAATAATTCCTTCTCCTATTTTTCCAAGAGGCTATTGTAATATTAGAGTAAATTCTTCTTTGAATGTTTGATAGAATTAACTTGTGAATCCATATGTCCCTAGAATCTTTTTCTTATGAAATTTTTGACTGTTTATTCAGTTTTCCAGTAATTGGGTTATTTAAGTATTTGATTTCCTCTCTTGTGAATCTGGGTTGCTTATATTTTTGGAAATATTCATCTATTCCACTTAAATTCCAAAATATATTGTTATATAGTTAGGCAGAATAATGACTGCAAATTGCTTTAATTTCTTCCTCATTGGTTGTGATTTCACTTTTTTTTTTATTTTGACCATAGTAATATAGTTTTATCTTTTCTTTTTTAAAAAATAAATTTACTAATGGTATATCTCTTTTATTTATTTTTTCACAAAACCAACTCCTTTTTAATTTATTATTTAATGGTCTTCTTACTTTTGACTTCATTTATTCTCCACTGATTTTTCAAGAATTTCAATTTAACATTTAATTAGAGATTTTTAATTTGTTCTTTTTCTAGATTTTTTAGTTGCATACCAAACTTTATTAATCTGTTTTACTTTTTTATTTTATGGATAGTTTAATTCATTTTACATTTACAATTATGATAGCTAATTTTGTGTCCCACCCCCCTGCCAAGTCCTATTCTCTATCTCTCTCCTTTCAGCTGCTCCCTGTTCACAAATGTTTTGCTTCCAACCACCATGTCTCTCCATTCACCTTCCTTAATGTCCATCTTTACTCCTCTTTTATCTTATTCACATTTGCTTCCATTTTTTCCTTTAGGGCAAGTTAAATTTCTAAAGATGACTGAGTGTGGGTGTTATTCTCACTTTAGCTAATGCTGGTAAGAAAAAAGTTGAAACATTGCAAGCCACACCCCCATCTTCTCCTTCACTGTATTAAGTACTCCAGAACACTTCATAATTTATTTATATTCATGCCCATTTTATTTTTTTTCCTTTTCTCTTCTTCCCATGTGTTCCTCGTTTTTATGTCTTCTTTTTAAATTTGGCTATGAACTGATCCTATTCTGTTTATTCCCTTCTTTCTATGAATACTTTTTTTACTCTCCTAATACTGATAAAGTTCCAGCCAAGCAAAATTATGCTCAAAATTCTACAAGCTAAGCTTCAGCAATATGTGCCTTGACAATTACCAGAAGGGCAGATTGGTTTTAAAAGGGGCAGAGGAACCAAAGACCAATTGTTAAAATTTGCTAAGAAAGCAAGAAAATTCCAGAAAAAAAAGTGGGGTGGAATTCATCTGCTTCATTGACTATACTAAAGCCTTTAACTTCATGGATCATAACAAAATGTGGCAAGTCCTGAAAGAGGTGGGAGTACCAGATAATCTTACTTTTTAGGATTACATATAAGGGTCAAGAAGCAAGATATATCTCTGAACATTAAAGCACTGATTGATTCACCTTCCTTATTGGGAATATTGGGAAAGAAGTATAATAAAGCTGTATATTGCCACCTCATTTATCTTATATACAACATATATCATGTGAAATACCAAGCTGGACAAATCAAAAGCGAGAATTAAAGTTGCTGGGAGAAATATCAACTCTCTTACATATATAGGTGACACCACTTTCATGGAAGAAATTTAAGAATTAAAAAGTCTCTTGATGAGGAAGAAAGAAGAGAGTATAAATGTTAGTTTGAGGCTCAATACCAAAAACTAAGATCATGATATCTGGTCTCATCTCTTCCTGACAAATAGTGGGAGAAGAAATGGAAAACAGTGTCAGATTTTATATTTTTAGACTCAAAGTTCACTGTAGATTGTGATCACGGGCATGGCATTGAAAGTCTCTTGCTCCTTTGAAGGAGACCTAGAGCAAATCTGGATAGCATACTAAAAAGAAGAGATATCACCCTACAGAAAAAAAGGTATGTAGAGTCAAAGTTATGGTTTTCCAGGAGTAATGTATGACTCTGAAAGTTTGATTGTATAGAAGGCCAGGCCACAAAGCATCAATGCTTTCAATTTATGGTACTGGATAAGACTTTTGTAAGTCCCTTGGATAGTAAGGAGATCAAATAAGTCAATACTTAAAAGAATTATTCATTCCTATATTCATAAAATTTTCCTGGAAGGTCAAATAAGGAAGCTGAAGCTTCCCACATAATGAGAAGAAATGACTAAAGGCCTTGATGTAAAGAAAGAATTGTGGAGAAAGTATGTGGAAAAGATAAAAGCAAAAGAAGGGAGGGATAGCAGAGGATTAAATGGATAGATTGTATCATCTTAGCAAGGAACACAAGATTTAACAGGCTATGAGAGATAGTGAAGGATAGAAAGTCTGGCATGCTATATAGTTTAAGCAATCCAGGTATACATTAATCTTGATATTATTTTAAGGTTGCTCAAAAAGCTGATTCTAGTATTGCTTATGACTGATTTCTGTAACCTTGAGTTAAATTGAACCTCAACCTTGCCAAATTCCTAGCCCTTCCCTAAGACTACACTCCAAAAGCTGGTCAGTTATCTCAGTCTCCTTTATTTTACAATAACAATCAATTAACATATGTACCAAGACCTTAGGCCATATGGTTCCTGATTTAGGTTTTAGCTCTACCTATTGTTTTAGGTTCCAACAATTTGTATCTCATGATGATTACCTCATAGTGCCAATATATCAGACCACTTATTTTTTCCTTCCCCCCTATACTGTTGTAACCCCAATAAAAGAGCAGTATGTTGGCTAAGGGTGAAGCTCTGAACCATCTAAGCATTTTACCATCAGAGCTTCATCCCAGTGAAGTTCTGAACCATGGAAGCTGTTAAACATCAGAGCTCCTAACAATGGAAACTCTTATCCACTAGGGTTTACTTGTTGTCTGACTACCTTATGCCAGAACTCTCTTTGTCTGTGTGTCTTCATTCTCCCCCTATGTTTTCTTTCCATTAGTCCTTAATCCGTAACCCATTTTCACTCAGTCCCTGGTTTCCCTTTCTGAGTGTCCTACCCACTAGGAATCTTTGTGAAGTTGGTGGATGGCGTCAGGATCACAAAACGTTAGACACAACTGAATGACTGAAAAACAAGAACATCATGGCATGTCTGGGATCTACAGTTCATTTAGATATATTGCCCACAGCCTGTTTTTGCCAGCTAAACCCCTAGCTATAGTATTCTTGGACAATAAGAACAACATGTTGTCCAATGCCTACACAAAGTCAAGTATTCATTCCACCAAGAAAGAATTCCATTTAGAAGTTCATTTTGAGAGGTGGAGTGAAGATGGCAGCTTAGAAGCAGCAGAAGGTGAATTTTCTGTGACTTCAAAAAAAGTCAAAAATAAGCACTTCAAAACAGACAGAAAGCCAATCTCAAGAAGAAGACAGAGCCAGAGGTCTCTGCTCCTTGATTCAACCTAAAAGGTACACAGATGAAGTTGAATTCTCTGATATAAGGGACAAATCCAACACCTCTCCCTCACCTACTGCATTGAGACCTACAATAGGACTCAGGCTGACTCTTGGATCCCAGGATGAAGACTGCAGGAAGCTCAGGGCTCTGCCTGGGAAGCTGGCATTGAGTTAGCCAGCAAAGAGGAGCAGAGAAGAGGATCAAGGGTAACTCCCCACATCCTCCACACTTACTTCACATGCAGATTCTGCCAGTATCTAGGGAAGATTTGGCCTCAGGACACATTAATACAAGAGGTCAGCTCAATTGTCTAACTCAGTTTATCAGCAGAACAGAGAAGAAACCCCTTTAGAGCAGAAAATCTCATACTCACAGATCCAGCAAACAAACAGAGGAGCAATAAGACAGCCCTTAAGGAGGGGGAAAGAAGGAAAAAATATGAGTAAACAACAGAAGAAGAAAAAATAAATAATGATTGACAGCTTCTATTCAGGTAATGAACAAAGAACAAATGGAACAGAGGAAAAACAAGGAACACCAAGCAAAAACCCCAGTAAAATGGTGTCAGTCTCTGGAAGATCTCAAAAAAAAAACAATTAAGAGAGGTTAAAAGAAAATTGTGGAAAGGGCTTAAAAAGTAAAATAGGTCATCAGGAAAAAGGCACATTATCTGCAACAAGAAAGTTGTGTCTTAAAAAACAAAATTGACCAGCTTGAAAATGAGGCAAAGAAAATAAAAGATAAAAAATTATTTATAAAGAAAAACAGATCAAAAGGAGAAGGGGGAACAAAAAGTCAGGCATGAAATTTAGCCACTAAAAATTAGAATTGAGCAATTAGAAGCAAATGACTTCATAAGGCAGCAAGAATCTATAAAATAAAATGAATAAAAAAATTGAGGAAAATATGAAATACCTCATTGATAAAACAACATATCTGGAAAATATATCCAGGAGAGACAATTTTAAAAATTATCGGACTACTTCAAAATCATGACCAAAGAAAAAGCCTGGGCATTATTCTACAGGAAATTATCCAAGAAAACTGCTCTCAATATCTTGAACAATAAGGTAAAATAAAGATTGAAAGAATCCACAAATCACTTCACGCAATACATCCCCAAATGGCAATGCCCAGGATTGTTATAGCCAAGCTAAAAGACTTACAAAACAAAGAAAATATCTACAGGCTGCTAAAAAGAAATAATTCAGATATCATGGAGCCACTTTCAGCATTACTCAGGACCTGGATGCATCCACATTGAAGGACTAGAAGGAACGGAATATGATATTCCAGAAAGCAAGGGAACTGGGTCTATAACCAAGAATTAACTACTCACCAAAATTTACCATATTCTTGCAGGGAAAAGTAAGGCCATTTAATAAAATAGAAGAATTCCAAGCATTCCTCGAGAAAAGACCACACATAAACAGAAAAGTTGATGCCCAGATACAGAACTTAAGAGAATCACAGAAAGGTAATTAAGAAAGAAAAAATAATTAAGGGACTCAATAAGGTCAAATGACTTGTATTCCTATATGTAAAGATAATATTGGTACCTCTTAAAAATTGTTATCATCATCAGAATATCTAGAAGAAGTATATTAAAAGGGTACATTGGTAAACTGTATAGGATGATATGTCAAAAAAATTTTAAACCTAGGGTTAAAAAAGAGGATAATACTTAGAGAAATAGGAAAAGAGATAAAATGGGGTAAATATATATTTCATAAAGAAGTACATGGGTGGAAAGGTGGGGAAGACCCATATAATGGGAGGAAGAGGTTGCTGACAAGTAATACTTAAATATTACACTCATTGGAATTGACTCAGAGAGGGAAGAACAGTCACATCCATTGGGGTGGAGAATTATATCATGCCCTATAGAGAAGTAGAAGTGTTATAAATGGACTGATGGGAAGGAGAGGAATACAAGGGAGGTAGAGGTTGGGGGGATCATTTAAAAGACACTATAGTAAGAGGAGAATAATAAGAAGGGAGGAGATTGGAAGAGGAGTAACATTAGGGAGGGTAAAGGGGGGAGACTGACTAAAAGCAAAAAGTTGGAGGGGAGAGTAAGTGGGATAAGAGAAAAGGCAAAATCAAAGGAGGAAGTCAAAATGGAGGGGAATACAAAGATTGTAATTATAATTGTGAATGTGAATGATGAACTCTGATGAACTCACCAATACAAAGGAAGCAAATAGCAGAATGGATTAAAAACCAGAATCCTACCATATATTGTCTACAAGAAAAACACTTGAGGTAGGTAGACATATATAAGGTAAAGGTAAGAGGATAGAACAGATTTTACTGAGATGCAACTGAAACAAAAAGGACAGGAGTAGCAATTATGATCTCAGACAAAGCTAACAGTAAAAATAGATTTGATTAAAAGAGATAAGGAAGATAATTACAGCTTGATAAAACACTAAATAATGAAGCAAAATCTGTACTCAACATATATGCACCAAATGATATAGCATCCAGATTTCTAAAGGGGAAACTAAAGAAGCTTAAAAAGGCAATATAAAGTAAAACCATACTATTAGGGGACCCCAACTTTCCCCTATAAGAATTAGATAAATTGAACCAAAAAAATAAGAAGAGAGTGAAATGTTAGAAAAAATAGAGCTAACAGATAGCTGAACAAACATAACAAACATAAATGGGGATAAAAAAGGAATATACCTTCTTTTTAGCTGCAATTGGCAAATATACAAAGATTGACCATGTAATTGACCAAAAAACATTCCAAACAAATGTAGGAAAGCAGAAATAATAAATACATGTTTTTCAGATCAGTATGCCCTAAAAATCATAATCAATAAGGGTTTATGGAAAGGCAAATTTAAAAATCATAATCAATAAGGGTTTATGGAAAGGCAAATTTAAAAATAACTGTAAAGCAAATAATCTAATTCTTCAAAACTGGTGGGTCTAAGAACAAACAAAAGAAACAATTATTGATTTCAGTGAAGATAATGACAATAAGGAAACAAAAAATCAAAATCTCTGGGATACAGCCAAAGTGATACTCATGGGAAAATTTATATCTTTGAATATATACATATCAACAAATCAGTGAAGGAATAGATCAATGAATTGTGCACGTAACTTAAAAAACTAGGAAAACAAATTAAAAATCCCAAGAGTAAAACTAAATTGGAAATCCTAAAAATCAAAGGAAAAATTAATAAAAGTAAAAGTAAAAGTATTATTGAACTAATAAATAAGTCCAGGAGCTGGTACTTGAAAAAAATAAATAAAATAAAGTACTGGTTAATCTAATTTAAAAAAATAAGGAAGAAAAACAAATTAACAGTATCAAAGATATAAAAGGGTGATGTCACCTCTAATGAAGAGGAAATTGGAACTATTTTGCCTAAATATATGACAATAAATATGACTAGGTGAAATTGCATGAATATTTTCAAAAATATAAACTGCCTTGATAATAAGAGGAAATAGAATACTTAAATAATCCTATCTCAGAAAAAGAAACAAACAAACTATCAGGAACTTCCTGAGAAAAAATCCCCAGGGCAAGATGGATCCAAGAGTGAATTCTATCAAACATTTAAAGAACTAATCCCAATACTATACAAACTAACTGACAAAGTAAACAAAGAAGGAGTTTAATCGAACTTCTTTTATTACAAAAATATGGTACTGATTGCAAAGGCAGGAAGATAAAAAACAGAGAAAGAAAACTACAGACTAATCTTTTTAATGAACATTGTAAACCATGTTTACAATGAACAGATGTAAAAACCTTAAATAAAATACTAGCCAAAAGACTATAGCAAGTTATCACAAGAATTATTCATTGTGACCAAATAGGATTCATACAAGCAATGTAAGAATGATTTAATATTAGGAACACAATCCACATAATTGACAATATCAATAACCAAACCAATAGAAATCACATGATTATCTCAAAAGATGAAGAAAGGACCTTTGACAAAATGCAACACCCATTCCTATTGAAAACACTAGAAAGAATAGGAATAGAAGGACCCTTCCTTAAAATAATAAAACAGTATATATTTAAAACTATCAGCAAGTATAATCTGCAAAGTGGTTAAGTTAGCCTTCCCAATAAGATCAGGAGTGAAACAAGGATGCCCTTTATCATCTCTACTATATAACATTGTACTAGAAATGCTAGCAGTAGCAATTAGAGAAGAAAATGAAATTGAAGGGATTACAGTATTCAATGAGGAAACTAAAATATTACTCTGTAGGTGATATGGTAATTTATTTAAAAGAATCCTAGAAAATCAACTAAAAAGCTAGTGGAAATAATAAACAATTTTACCAAAGTTGCAAGATACAAAATAAAGCTACACAAATCATCAGCATTTCTATATCTTTCCAACAAAACTCAGCTGCAAGAATTATATAGAGAAACTCCATTTAAAATCACTCTAGATCAGTGATATGCAAACTTTTTAAAGAGGAAACCAAAGGAAAGGAAATGCTCATTTGTCAGTCTGTTTCTAAGGCAACTCTTTCGAAGTTTCATTGTATTGTATCCTACTCATTGTATTAGTCAGATTAGGAATAATGTTGCAGCAGGATAGAACATTTCAGGGTCCTGCATCTGGCCTGTGGGTGCCCATCACTGCTATAAATGATATAAAATATTTAGGAATCTATTTTACCAAGACAAACATTGGAATTTTATGAACACAACTACAAAAAAGTTTTCACAGAAATACCACTAGATATAACAAATTGGAATAACATTAATTGCTCATGGGTAGGATGAGTTAGCATAATAAAAATGACAATTCTACCCAAATTAATCTACTTATTCAGTACCACACCTGTCAAACTACCAAGAAACTTCCTTGATATTTCTTAATCTTTTGTTTTTTCAAATGAAGTTTGTTTTATTTTTCCTAATTATATAAAAAAAGTTTTTTGGTAGTTTGATTGGTCTTATAGTATGTGTGGTTAAGCTTGGATTTTTATAGTTATAAGTTGAAGCTTTGAAAGAACAATTATTTCCCTTTTTAAGGCATAATATTCTGCCATTCCATGCTATCTTTTACTGTAACTATTCCAGTGCTTTCTATCTGGGCTCACTGGCAGAGTAGCAAAGTGCTTGCCCATACAAATTTGTTCCAGTTTCAACCACTTTCTGATCAGTTTTTCTCTTAAGACCTAGTATTACTCATTTTACCTGTTTCATAACATAATGCACTGTTTTCTTTAGAAATCCCACCCTATTCTTAGAGTTAGAGATGCATAAAATTTGAGAGTTATAAAAGGCTATCTCTTCCATCCCAGATACTCACTATAACATAACAGATAGTGGTCATTGCCCTTATTTGAATGACATTTACCCACTATCTATGGGGATTTTCTATTATACACATATAACTCTAAATCTTGTGAAATTTGTGATTTCAAACCCAAATTTAGCATTTTGAAATTTCTAACTATTGCAGAATAAATCCAATCTGGAAATACTATAGTCTTTTAACCACTTGAAGACAGTCATTATATACCCCCTTAGCCTTTCCATGTCTAAATTGAATGATCTCATGTCTTTCAAATGATCTTTGTATGATTTGTTCAAGACTTTTCACAATTATGAATCCTTCTCTTGTTACTCTTTATATCAGTATTATTTCTAAGCTAAGGCACCCAGAAATGAACAATGAATCCCAAATCTGACTTCATTAAGGCACAGTAAAGAGGGTTTGTCATCTCTTCATTTCTGTAGGAATATCCCTCCCTTAATATAGCTAGAGATTATGCTTGTTTTTTTCTTTTGCAAGCTGCTCATAAAAATGATAACTCATATTGAGCTTTCAGGACAATGAATCCCATGGATCTATTTTAAAATTATTTTTATTTTTAAAGAAACTGCTTCTTGTCCATGTATTGCATATTTTGTGCTTGCAAACCTGATGCTTTTATCCAAATGTATATTTTTCATTTATCTCTTTATAATCTCACTATATTTCATTTAGGTATCTGCTCTCACCCTGTGGTACTAAAACTTTTTTGGTCCTAGGATCCTACATAAGCTTAAAATATTTTATTCAGAGCCTCAACAAGCTTTTCTTTATGTTATCAGTGCCTCCCCAAATTTACAGTATTCAAAATTAAAATATTTTAATGTTATTATCAAGATGGTTTGAGCTCAGTGATCTAACTCCTCCAAAAGGATCTTGGGAATCCCAAGGGATCCTAGGATTATACTTTGAAAAATGCTAATTTAGCCTACTAAAGTTATTTAGAAGATAATTTTCCCTTGTGTTAGCTTTCTCTCCCCCAGTTTTGTGTCATCTACAAATCTGATAAGCATTCCAATTGTGTCTTTATTTAAATCAATGATAAAAATGGCACAGGCCCAACATTTCACATTGATAAAAATGGTGCAAGACCACTGAATATCTCCTATTTTATATGTAAATCATTCATTTTTTCATTCAAAGATACTTTATTTACACAATTATATAAAATAGCAATTTTCAACATATGTTATCTGAAATTATAAAATCCAAATTCTCTCCCTCCCTCACCCTTCTTGGATATGGTAAACAATTTTATCTGGGTTATAAATATAAGACCTACCGTCTCTAGAAAAAGCTATCTTAAATTCAAACTGTTATTAAAAAATTAGATTCATATTTGAGTCTAATCCTTCAATTAGTCCCAAAGTCATCTAACTGCATCATTAAACTGTATAAATATCTTCAAAGCCTCCATAAGAACAATAAGAAAAAATTTTGAGGGCTCTGCTAAAATCTAGGTGAACTATAATATTTCCTTAATCTAATAATTTAGAAATTGTCAAAAATAAATTTATTATGAATGAATTTTGACATATCTATCCTCCCTCTTTGTAATAATCATTTCCTTTTTTTTGATGCCCATAAACAGTACCTCACTGACTTAGGAATTTTAATAGGAATCAAATTAACTCACTAACCCATAGTTATAGATTCTTCTATAATACTTTTTTTGAATGAAATATTTTCCATATTTTTTGTTTTGTATAATTTTTCCTCATCTTCATGATATTTAAAACATCAGTAGCCATATATGCCAGTCCTTGTAGTAATCAAGAATATACTTACAACTAATTATTTAGTACTGGAGGATATAGTTCATCTGATACAAGTGACCTGAATTCATTCTTGGTAGCTAGGATTATTTTACAATCTTTGTACTTGAATGCTAACTCCCCTTTAGACAATAAAGTCCACAAAATTTTCACTTTTCAGCCAACATTCTTCTTCCCTTTTATTGAAATATATTTAACTTTGTATCATATTACTTCCCTAAATGTGGCTAAGATTAAGCTGAAACTAATCATTGTCTGTCCCTTGGAACATGTCTAGTACTTTATTCACTCGTGGAATCATTTGTTTAAAATCTGGAAGAGAGTTCAGACAACATCTAGTTTAGTGTCGTCAAACTGAAATGAAAATGGAACCACTGAGCCATACATAAAGATGCCTGTGGATTACATATTGACTTAAAAAACAGATGATGTCTCATTGCATTTTTATGTATTTTATTAAATATTTACCAATTATATTTTCATCTGGTTCAGGTCACATTCAATGCTCCCTGGAGTGAGTTCAAAATCTCTGATCTAGGCTAACACCTTCACTTTCCTAATTTAAAAAACTGAGTTTCAAGGAGGATAAGAGACTTGCCTAATGTCACTAGAAGAATATGTAGCATAATTAGAAGTAAAGCTGAATTTTCTGACTTGAGAACCAGAGTTCTTTTTTAGCTGTGTACTTTATTGTTGTGGTTGGGTGTAATTTATTTATTTGTTTTTATTTGTTACATGAAAATTTCCTGGTAACTCTCTCCCTCCCTTCCATCCCCACACTAGAGAAGGCATCATTTGAAAAAAAAGATATATGTCTATATAAAAATATATTTTCCTTATTTCTATTTATTAGTTCTTTCTCTGGAGATAGACACACACAAGTAATTTTCAAACAATGTTTCTGTTGCTGTATAAAATGTTTTCTTGGTTCTACTCATTTCCCTCTTCATAATTTTATGTAGATCTTTCCATTTTAAAAAAATTAACCTGCCCATCATTTCTTATGGCAGAGTAGTATACCTTCACAATCATATGCCGTAACTTGTTTAGTCATTCCCTAATTGATTGTAATCTGCTCAATTTCCAGTTCTTTACGACTACAAAGAGAACTGCTATGAATATTTTGGAACATCTAGGTTCTTTTTTCTTTTTACCTGATAGTCTAAGGAAATAAGCCTAATAGAAGTATTTCTTGGTCAAAGACTATACAGTTGTTTTTTTAATTCTTTGGGTATAACTCCAGATTGCTATGCAAAATAGTTTGATCAACTCACAGTTTCACCTACAGTGTATTAATGCCCCTATTTTTCCACATCCCCTTCAACATTTGTCATCTTGTTATTTTATAATTTTAGCCAATCTGCTCTATATTGTTCATTTTTTACCACCTTTGGTCACAAACAGAGGAGTATATTGAGTTTAGATCCTCTTCAGAGCTCCTATGGGGGCATAATGAGTAATTGATTAGAATAGCTTACAATTTGTACTGATCTAAGGAATATCGGTAATTTTGTATATCCTTTGAATAATGCTTTCATTGACACTGTCTTGGATAAATAATATTGCAACAATGTAATCTGAAATAATTTATCTTCCTTTCCATATGTACATTAATTCTAGTATTAAGGCACATATACAATTGAATCAGTGTTTAGTGTCTGTAAAAGCTATAAGGTCTCTTGTACTTAGCAGAGTTTTATAAAAGAGGAGAAGAGAAACTGCTTAGTTTTGTTTTATGTTTTCTCAGTCAGTTTTTATCCACTAGGCTCTTCAACTTGTTCACCATGCCTGGGGAATAAACCTTCCTTTTATTTATCTGTTGAATTCTTACCCATTCTCTGAAGTCCACTTCAAAAGCTACCTACTTTATGAAACCTCTGACTCCTACTCAATGTGAGTAGGAAACTTTCCAGATAAAATACAACACTTAGTTTAAAAAAAAACAAAACTTGCTAAAGTGTTTATTATGCACTACTCCTTTTTTACTGTATATTAAGTACATATGTTATACATATATATGTGCATGTATCTTTTCTTCAACCTAGATTTTAAGATTTAGAATATAGGTGCCAAATCTTATTTAAACTTTGTATCTCTTCTAGGGTTTAACACTGCTCAGAATACGGTGTTGCTTAATTAGGAGCCTGAAAATCCCCTGTGACCACCCCTGCCCCTTATAAACCCGTTCATTTAGGCAGTCTTTTCTTCCATTTATTTAAAGTCACTATTGCAGAATGAGGAGTTGCCATTTACCTTGCTTATCATTTACACTCTCAGACAGTTCCTCAATTCCTATCCCTCAATCATTTTTGTTTTTTTAATTCACATAACATATTATGCAGTCTTTCTTATTGTATCTTCTTATCCCTGAGTAGGACTGTAGAACTTGGCTTGATATAATTCTCTGTATGTATTCCTGCTCTCAAATGTAGGGATTTTACCATTTGTATCGATACCCTCTATCCTGATCTCACAATTTCTCAGTCTAGGTAACTCCACACTATTTTCACATCACGTTTCATGGCATGGATTTGCCTAGTACTATATTATTAGCATTATAATATGGAAATCCAGAGTTTTGCCAGATTTTATATAGGACATCTCTACTTAGGCATCCCACCTGTACCTCAAACTCAATATATTCCAATCCTAATTTTTTGCATCTTTAACTCTCAATTTTCCTTTCAATTTTAGCATTTTCATCATGTTGAAAAACTTACTAGTAGCTTTCTCTTTTTCCTCAAATTGCTTAACCAATTAATTGTTATATACTGTTAACTATCTCTCTACAATAAATTTTACATACAACAAATTTTCTCTATTTCTACTGCCATGATACTAATTCAAATCCTTATTACTTAGACCAGGGGTCGGCAATGTATGGCTCTAGAGCCATATCTGGCTCTTTTGAGGGCCAGATATGGCTCTTTCTGCAGGAGCCATGAAGTCAATTTTTTTCAGGTGCTCTTACAGGAGCGTGCACTGTTACAGGAGCACGCACTGTGAGCACTGTATGGCTCTCACAAAATTACATTTTAAAAAATGTGGCATTTATGGCCAAAAAGGTTGCCAACCCCTGACTTAGACTATTTGAATAACCTCCCATCAGTTCTCTCTTTTTTCTATTACTCCATATTTATTGTCTTTTATATTGACCTAAGATTAATTATCTTTATGCACAAATCTTGTTATTTCACAATTCTACCCAAAAATTGTTAGTGGTTCCTATTTTATAAGATATCTTAAGCCTTGTATTCAGGGTCTTCAAAAATCTAACACTATTAAACAGTGTTTACCCTTTTACCCCAAAAAATTCAAGACTAAGTGTTTGCTAAAGAGAGCAAAGATAGGGGGAAAATGACAAAAATATTCATGGAAGCTCTTTTTGTGAAAGCATAGAATTAAAAACCAAAGTGATATCCATCAGTGCGGAAATGAAGGAACAGGTTGTGGTATATAATGGTATTGGAATACTATTGTGCCATAGAAATTGTGAAAAGGAAAATTAAACAAAAAAAAGAACATGGGAAGAGATTTATCAGTTTTATGAAGTGGTGTGAAGTGAGCAGAACCAGAACATTGTACACAGTAACAGCAATCAAGTATTATGATCAAATGTGAAT
Source organism: Gracilinanus agilis (assembly GCF_016433145.1). Taxonomy (NCBI): domain Eukaryota; kingdom Metazoa; phylum Chordata; class Mammalia; order Didelphimorphia; family Didelphidae; genus Gracilinanus; species Gracilinanus agilis. The sequence continues at coordinate 513,883,757 of NC_058131.1, forward strand.
TACTTATTATCAGCAATGAAAGGATCCAGGACAACTCCAAGGCACTCATGAAAAAAACAGCTATTTTTCATCATAGAAGAACTGATAGAGTCTGAACACATATTGAAGATGATAATTCTTTATTTTATTTCCTTCGTGAATTTTTATCCAGTATGTGTGTCTTCTTTCACAACATGGCAAACATGAAAATATATATTCCATGAGAGCACATGAATCATCTATAACATATTTCCTATCATCTTGGAGAAGAAGCAAGAGGAGTAGGAAGAGAGAGAACATGAATCAGAAAATGTCAGAAAAATAATTACTAAAATTGTATCTAAAAGCAGCGGTCATCAAAACAGTATGGTACTGGCTAAGAGACAGAAGGGAGGATCAGTGGAATAGACTTGGTGTAAGTGACATCAGCAAGACAGTGTATGATAAACCCAAAGAGCCCAACTTTTGGGACAGGAAACCACTATTTGACAAAAAACTGTTGGGAAATTTGGAAAACAATATGGGAGAGATTAGGGTTAGATCAACATCTCACACTCTACACCAAGATAAATTCAGAATGGGTGAATGACTTGAATATAAAGAGGGAAACTATAAATAAGTTAGGTGAACATAGAATAGTTTACTTGTCAGATCTCTGGGAAAGGAAAGATTTCAAAACCAAGCAAAAGCTAGAGAAAATTACAAAATGTAAAATAAATGGTTTTGATTATATCAAACTAAAAAGCTTTTTGACACACAAAAGCAATGTAGCCAAAATCAGAAGGGAAACAACAAATTGGGAAAAAAAATCTTTATAACAAAAAACTCTGACAGGGGTCTAATTACTCAAATATACAAGGAGTTAAACCAATTGTATAAAAAATCAAGCCATTCTCCAATTGATAAATGGGCAATAGACACGAATAGGCAATTTTCAGATGAAGAAATCAAAAGTATCAATAAGCACATGAGAAAGTGCTCTAAATTTCTAATAATTAGAGAAATGCAAATCAAAACAACTCTGAGGTATTACCTCACACCTAGCAGATTGGCTAAAATGACAGAGGGGGAGAGGAATGAATGTTGGAGGGGATGTGGCAAAACTGGGACATTAATGCATTGCTGGTGGAGTTGTGAATTGATCCAACCATTCTGGATGGCAATTTGGAACTATGCTCAAAGGGCTATAAAAGTATGCCTGCCCTTTGATCCAGCCATACCATTGTTGGGTTTGTACCTCAAAGAGATCATAGATAAAGACTTGCATGAAAATATTTATAGCCGAGCTTTTTGTGGTGGCAAAAACCTGGAAAAGGAGGGTATGTCCTTCAATTGGGGAATGGCTGAACAAATTGTGGTATATGCCAGTGATGGAATACTATTGTGCTCAAAGGAATAATAAACTGGAGGAATTCCATGTGAACTGGAAAGGAGCAGAGCCAGAAAAACATTGTACGCAGAGACCAATACACTGTGGTAAAATAGAATGTAATGGACTTCTGTACTAGCAGCAATGCAATGAATCAGGCCAATTCTGAGGAACTTATGGAAAAGAATGCTACCCACATTCAGAGGAAGAACTACAGGAGTAGAAATATAAGAAAAACAACTGCTTTAACACATGGGTTGAGGCGGACATGATTGGGGATGTAGACTCAAAACTACCACACCAATGCAACTATCAACAATTTGGAAATGGGTCTTGATTATTGACACATGTTAAAAACTAGTGGAAATATGCATCAGCCATGTGGGTGGGGGAGCTCAGGGTGGGGGGTGAAGCGGAAAGTAAGAGCATGAATTATGTAACAATGTTAACTTTACTAAAAAATAAATATTAATAAATGTTTTAAAAATTGTATCTACAAGTAATCTGAAAAGAATATAAAATCATGAAATGAAAACAAAATAAAAACAATATAACACCATCCTACTATCATGTAATTCATGCTACAACCAATGTGGGCTATTTTCTTACCCTTCTAGTTGTTGTGTAGTTTCTTATCTCCATACCTTTTCTCAACCTATTCCCTTTATTTGAAAAGTCTCTATTCTCACTATTTTCCAGTTGACTTTCTAGCCATCTTTTAAAACCCAATTGAAATGTTTCCTTCTCCAAGGAGATAACATGCACATATATGATTATAAGTGGTCTATGAAAAATAAATATAGAGTAATTTTTGTGGGGAAAGCAGTAGCTGCTATGGAGATCAAGAAAGGTCTCATGTATGATTGTTTTAAATTTGAACTTTGTTTAAAATTAGAGGTTCTGTGAGATAAAGGATGTGAGTGTTTTGTAGAAATGGAGGAGAAACTACTCAAAGGCATGGTCATAGAATGTTATTCATAAGAAAGAGCAAAGGCAATTTATATGAAAGGGAAAAGTATTTAAGACTGGAAGGTAGAGGAGTTAATTTGTAACTCATTAATTGAATCAGGGAGTGTCATTTTCAAAACTATTCTGTCTGAAATTCAGAGTTTATTAAGGATTAAGAACTAAAGTAGTAGTGATGTGAACAGGTAGAAGGAAAAAGATGGAAGTGATTTTGCAGTTATAACATGGACTAAATAAACTGATATGAGAGGAAGGAGAGGTAAGAATTAAGGGTGGCTGTAAGATTGTGAACCTGGGTGACTGGAAGGATGGTGGAACTCTCAACAGAAATAGCAAAGTCAGAAGAGGGTGAGTTTTAGGGAAAATAAATTTAGTTTCAGAGATGTTGGATGTGTTTCTAATTGGACATCTAGTTGGATATGTCCAATAAACAATTAGTTGCAAGTGCATCATCAGAGTAGAGAGGATCATTAAAACTTTAAGAACTGATATGACCATCAGGAAAGAGAATATAAAATGATGTACAGCAAAGCCTTAGAGTTGACACATTCATAATTTTAAAACCATAATATGGAGCAATGAATAAGAGTTCTGGATATGGAGGCAATCATATAAATTAAAAATATTTATTTTAAACCATTGTAATTTCTTAGACCTGTGTTCTTTTGCATAGTAAAGTGGACTATTGGAGCAATGATTTATAAAATCCAAATTGAAAGGAAAAACATTTAAAACTCTCTCTTTTTGTGGGTATTTTTCTGTATTAATTTTTTTCTCTATTAATTCTCCAAAATCCTCCGTTTCTTCTAGACTTCCCATTTTGCACACAAATTACATAGTAATACTTATCAGTTGCAAGAGTATTACCATAAGACTGATAAATTTAATCTATTATTAGTCAATGATAATTTCAACCATTAAACAAGAAACTGCCTACATCATTAAAGAATATATTGCAAATAGGTCTGGATGCTTTAAAATATTTTGCTCATCTTCTAAAAGAATTCATAGTAAGCTTAAGCAACAAATTAGTTCTATTTGGAAATGTTTTTTCTTACCTTCTGGAGTAAACTGTCAAATTCTTTATCATGGTCAAAGCAAATTATCCTGTATTCTGAAAATAAAATGCAATATATAATAAAGAAAATGTTTGTATTCTTTAATAGCACAGATGATTTTTTCTATTCATGCTGAAAGTAAGGTGTTAGTGATGGTACTAAGGGTGAATAAGTGAGCAGAATAAACTATAGTTGCTGAAAAATAGGAAAAATGTATATGTTACTTGATCAGAATAATCATGTAGAGCCTAAAGGATGTTCAAAGTTTGTAGTCCTTCTTTCTCCACTCCTGACATTGTACAAAATTTCATATAGAATTATAACTCTATGATTGTAATGGAATATTTTTGTGCCATAAGAAATAACAAATAAAACAGTAAGAAAAAATTTCATAAGATTTATATGAAGTGATGAAAAGTGAAGTGAGCAGAACTGGGAGAACTTTGTACACAGTAACAACAATAATGTATAATGATCAATTGTGCATGTTTTAACTATTATCAGAAATGCAAAGACCCAGGACAACTTTAAGGGACCCTTGATGAAAAAGGCTATTGACTTCCACAGAAGGATCTCACAAAGTCTGAATGCAGATTGAAGCACACCATTCTTCATTTTATTTTCTCCATGATTTTTTTTAGTGTAAGCGATATATCTTGTCTCACAACATGATGAACATGGAAATGGGTATTATATGATACCATGCATAAAATCTCTATCATTTTAACTGTCATGTTGGGGTAGGGAAAGGTGTGGCCGAGAGGGAGAAAGCATAGATCACAACATTTCAGAAAATTATTATTTAAAATTGTATCAACATATCTGGAAATAATTTAAAATTATATAACAAAAGAAAATAATTATATCAAAATGCTGACAAAAGGTCAGTTGCCTAGATAATTTTGGATTAACAGTTCCCATAGTGATGCCATATTTAATGCTCTTTTATTTTTTTAATGTGCTCAAATTTTATATGCTCAAAATCTTCTATTTTATGTATCATTATTAATAATATTGTGTTATAATATAACATGATTATGGGATTATTAAGTTATAGTATGCTACAGTTTTATAATGTATAATCATGCTATTTTATATAATGTATGATGACCTATAGAATTATATTTTATATGATCATAATCTTTTGAATTATATTTAATTTAGATAACTCCCACTTTAAAACATGTTCTTCTTCACTCATGAAATAGTTGGCCCTCCCTATAATAAATTTTTAAATGGCTAAAAACTATTAAAACCCTCACTGATCTTCCATCCTCTGTGAATCTTCACCAGGCTACCTATAACCACCAACGTGGTAGAATATTTCAGTATTTCTTCCCAAGTTGTATTTTCTAAGCTTTTAACTATTCTAAGCATGTTTTCCATGATGAAATTCCTTTAGTCCATACATTTATCCATCTATATAACTTGGGAAAGAAATAGTAGTATTGTCCATTCTCATCTCATTAAAAGGCAAAAGGGGAGAGAAGAGGGCCTGCAGGTTGGGTAGAATTAGGTAGGATACTTAGATAAACAGCCTGACAACCTTTGACTTTAATGATCAAATTGACATTGATAAGACTTGTCAGATATGAATGTGTAGCCTCAATCTTCAGCTCATTCTGTTGATGAACTTTAAGGTTATCATCCCTCATAGTTCTTCAGGGTGGTCTTCCAGATACACACAGAAAATCAGTTTCTTTAGTGATTTAGACTAAATTTATACATTGACATTTACCATAGGGCTGACAGTTGAGTAACATTAATACAAGGAAACATGTCCAAGCTTATTCTGATGCCACTTTATCTGCTTGAGCCCAATTTAAACACTTCCTTGAACTTTTGATGTCTATCTTTTTTTTCCATTTCTCTCAATTTCACAGTGGTTTGTGTCAGAGGAAAAAATACACCAAGTCTTTTCTCCAACCCCCAGCATGCTGTCAGGTAAGGTGACTGTCTGGTGCTTAGGTTTATGTAATGTTTAACAGCAAGACCAGCCATTCCTAGAGAAAGAATATTAAAGGTTAATGAAGGAGTCCTGGGTTGGACACACAGCCTGATTGTTCATACCACTAAAACAATGTGCTAAACTTTATGTTCCATCCATGTGTGAAGGCCATCTTTGGAGAGAAAAAAATTCTGTCTCATAACAGAAACTAGATTTTTTTTAAGTATGTGGGAGGTAGAGGAGAGGAACACAGCAGGCCTGATAGACCTTTTCCTACTGCCCTCTGATATCCTTTTCTGCATTGTGGTAAATTAATGGGCATAGGATTTGCCAACCATTCAAGTGAAATTTTCATTACACCCAGATAAAATGCTAAGCAGAAAAATGAAATCATGGCTGGGTCAACTATGCTCTCTTACTGATACTAGAACAGCTGTCCTAGGGAAAGAAGGTTTCAGTAGCAATCATATGAAACATGCTATAAATGATAAAAATGTGTAGGCACATCGCTTGTTGGTAAAACAGATTTTAAAATAACTAATAATTCTCTTCTTCATGATCCAGTGTCAACCATGAGCACTTATTTAAACGTGCCAAAATGTAGCATTAACATTCAAAAAAAGAAAAGTAAATATACCCCAAAGCAATAAATTAAAATCAAGTCTGTTGAGGCTGCAGATGCTCTCCACAAGCAAAATAGTACCAGGTATTCATTAATCATAGTCTCATTGCAACAAGAGAGGCAAAAGACCTAACAGACCATGTGGTTCATCCTCTTGTACTAATGAACTAGTTGCCACCAAGAAAAGTCTCTTGCTGTTTTCCCAGCATTTTGAATGGTTCAAGTGAAAATATTTCTTCTGCTTCCCAAATGAGCCTTTTCTGTATTCAAACAGAATTAAGAGAGTTGGTTGGAACAGTTTACATGTTTTAGACAATAAACATTTTCTGATATTAGAAACTTCTTTAGAATTCTTTATCCAAACACATAAATCTCTTACTTGTTAGGACTATCCTAGAAGTAAAAATGTGTAATGGTTCTGAAGCAGATGAGTGGTAAGGACTAGAAAATGGGAATTAAATGACTTACCCAAGATCAAACAGCTAGGAAGTATCTAAGTTCAGATTTGAACCTAGGACCTCCAATCTCTTGGCCTGGCTCTCAAACAACTGGGTCATCCAGGTGCCTGAAAGTGTATTTTTTATAAACTTATTTAAATATATCTTTATATTTCAAATCATTTTCAAAAATCATGATGCTGATGACATCCCTGTCTACACAGGCATTTAAAAAAAAGAAAACAAATAATATTGAATTATTTTCCTTACCTTTTCCCCAAAGTTTACAGCATTTTTCAGAATATCATTCCTTTTCTCATCAGTTTCTTAGAATCCCTAGTTTCCTTTAAATTCATCTCAAATACCATATTCTACATGAGACTCTTCCTGATCCCCTATCTTCTAGTTCCTGCTCCTCTAAATTACATTATATGTATACAATGTTGTCTCTCTTGATAGAGGACAGGGTTCTTAAGGCAGTTTTTAATTTGTTGTTTTTTTGGTGAGTTTTTTGTAGGTTTTTGTTTTATTCTGTGTGTGTACATGTGTGTGTGTGTGTGTGCATGTGTGCATGTGTGCCTAGTGCCTAGCACAGTACTTGGAACATAAGAGGTTCTTGAAATCTTCTTGTCATTTAATTATTGAAAAAGTTTTAAGAGGCTAATTAGAATTACTCACCTTAGATTATGAAATACTTATACAATAAGTCATCATCCAGACTCTGCTTGTAGACCTCTAGGTAGTAGGCCCTTTTGAATGTCTCTCATTGTTAGGAGATCTTGCCTTATGAGTGCAAAACTGTACCTTTTACGTGTTGTTCCTAGTTCTACCCTCTGGGAGCCAAGAACATGAACTCTAATCTCTCTTTAACATAATGTTTCTTTAAATATGTAGATAGAACTATGAACCCCTCTCATTCCCTCATGCTACTTCCAGTCTTTTCTTCTCTAGGCTTAACATTCACAATTCCTTTGATTAACACTTATATAGCACAATTCTCCTTGCTATTGTCTCTTTTCATTTTAATTTTATCTGTTTGTTATGTTAAAATTCCCAAGTTAATTTCTTTCCTCCCCTCCTTCCCCACACCAGAAAAGGCATCATTTGAGAAAAGGATACAGGTACATATAAAACAATATCTAAATTATTTCTATTTATCAGTTCTTTCTCTGGAGGTGGACATACACAATTCTTCAAACAATATTTCTATTGCTGTATATGATGCTCTCTTGCTTCTGCTTACTTCACTTTTCATAATTTCAAGTAAGTCTTTCCATATTTATTTTTCTTTAAATTAGCCTCTTTGTCATTTCTTGTGGCATAACAGTGTTCATCACAATTATATACCACAAGTTGTTTTTAGAACAAAAGGTTGTTTTCCTTTTTCCTGATCACTTTAGGAAATAAACATAATAGTGGGTCAAATGATATACACAATTTTATAACTCTGGACATAATTCCAGATTGCTCTCCAAAATGGTTGGATCAGTTCACAGTGTAGTTCTGTCCCTGGCATATGATACACATCTTTAAGTCACCTAAGTGGTATGGATCTCTGCATATAAACATGCATATATACAACATATAATAAAGAAACACTAGAGAAGCTTTTGGTGAGGAAAACAACTCAGTATTGTTTGGTTGCTTTTGTTAAACACCTGCATAAGCAAGAATACCATCTAATTTTCCATTTTTGGAAATGAGAAATCAAAGCTTTCTTCCTTAACAGTCAAAATGTAAAATACTTAGATCACCTTTGCAAAAGGTGATCTAAGGATGCAAAAGGATGGAATAACTTTCCTTTGCAAAAAAGATCAAATAAAAAAGTGATGGGGGGCAGAAGTAAACCTTAATTACTGGTTTAGATGGGACCTTATTTGAGCTGAGCTGGTGCTTTATGCTTGGAATTGGAAAGAAATGAAACACTTGTAGACCATCTAACTATTGACTAAGCATGTATATGACACTGAATCAACTGGACAGAATATCTCTGCCTATGTTTTAAGTGTGTTTATGCTATGGTCACACCTTTAGAAGAGCAACTTTTTCCTCCAGAAGGACTGGCTCTTTTATTTGATGACTCCAGGAACCAATGTCCACAAACTAAGCTTTAGCTTTCTGTATTAATTAAAACATGGGAGTAGTTTTAGCATTTTTAAGAAAGTAAATTAGACTGGCTTATATAGAAAATATTGCTCTTACCACATATTAATATGGCAATATGCAAATATGAATGCATGTACAAATTTTATAGTAATATCTATTCATTGCCATTCCTTAGAATGAGAAAAGATATATCTTGAGTAAGAGAGAAAGAGTTAGAGAGCAAGGGAGGGAGGAAGAGAGTGAGAGAAGAAGCGAGGAATGGAGAAGGAAGGAAGGGAGGAAGGAAAGAAGATGAATAAAAGAGATAGATAGATAGATAGAAAGAAAGAAAGAAAGAAAGAAAGAAAGAAAGAAAGATAGATAGATAGATAGATAGATAGATAGATAGATAGATAGATAGATGTTGAAAAAGAAGAAATGACATTTGTCAACAGACTGATTACATATGAACTGTGAGACTGAGAAACATAAAGATGACAGTGACACAGAGAGCAAGAGTAAATGGAAGGATAACAATTTCCCAAATATTAACAGAAAAGTTAGGATGAAGCAAATCATTGAGGGGAAAGATAATGAATTCTATTTTGGAAAGTCACAGTTGACAGGATATAGAACACTGTCAGGTAAAGAAAATTAAATAAAAATTTTGTGTGTATAAATTCAATATTAAAATAATAAAATTATTAGTTATTATTATAGTTTTCCTCTATTATAGATCACCTGATCAGTCAATGAAGACAACTTAGTACAAACTATTTATTTTTAAAATGGCAGTGTAAACAGAACCTAATTTTCTTCACTGTTATTATAAGCATTTACCGATTGACTATGAGATATTTCTATATAGTGATACAATCAGAATGTTGTAGGACAGAGAAAATGTATATATATATATAATGCACACACATAGGTAGATAGAAAATAAATTGTGCAAATGATAACACATAAACATATATGTATGCATGTAATGTGTGTTTATAAAATCTTACCACTGATAAGTTACATGGCATACATACACCCATACAATTTAGGATTACTACAGTATTATAGGGCCTGATAAAAATAGAAAAATGCCATTCTTAAATAAGAACAACTAGAAGAGGAAAGTTTTTGTTCTTGATACATTCAGTTTTTGTCCATATATAGCAGTGGTTCCCAAACTTTTTTGGCCTACTGCCCCCTTTTCAGAAAAAAATATTACTTAGTGCCCCCTGGAAATTATGAAACTATTTATTGAACTCACAATAGAATGTAACACAAAAACAGTGTGGCCATCAGCTCCTCCCTGGAATGCTGCAGCACTCACCAGGGGGCAGTAGCACCCACTTTGGGAATCACTGATATATAGGATCATATGAATAAACTCAGAGTCTATTTAAAATGGTTCTATCTAAAATGGTTCCAGCTAGACATCTTTTATAATAAGGGCAAATATCTTTGATGAATCACTTAATCCCTATTGTAAGTCTTGATTCATATCAATAATCAAATAATTAAGCATATTTTTGTTGTAGGTTTCAAAGAATATTGAAAACTCATTAACGATTAGTTTGAATAATGAATCCTAAGACATCTTCGTATTATTTGAATTTTCACTATATTTTTTCAATGTACTGGAACCAATTACCAAGGTTTATATAATTATAATTTCAAATAGTGAGAATTTGAATATATGCAACTGTATCATGAGATTAATTATTCATACTAATTGAAGGTGTTATAGTACAAATTGTTCTGTTTCTGCTCACATTGCTCTACATAAGTTCAAATAAATATTCCCATGTCTTTTTGAAGTCATCTATTTCCTTTTTCCTGGAAGCATGAGTGTTCCATTACATTCATTCGACATTCATTCCACAGCTTATTCATCCATTCCTCTTTCTTAGAATATCTTAATTTTTAGGTTTTTGTTACCATAAAAAACACGGTGCTACAAATATTTTGGTATGTTAAAGACCTTTTCCTCTATTTTTCATCTCTTTTGTGTATAGTCTTTTTTTGGTTTTTTAACATTTTTTAATATTCATTTTTAACATGTTTACATGCTTCATGCCCCTACTTTCCCCTTCACCCCCCACTCTCCCCCCACCCATGGCGGACACGCATTTCCACTGGTTGTAACATGTGTCATCAATCAATACGTATTTCCAAATTGTTGATACATGGATTGGTGTGGTAGTTTTGAGACCACATCCCCAATCATGTCCACCCCAACCCATGCTTTCAAGCAATTGTTTATCTTCTATGTTTCCTCTCCTGCAGTCCTTCCTCTGAATGTGGGTAGCATCTTTACCATAAATCCCTCAGAGCTGTCTTGAGTCATTGCATTGTTGCTGGTACAGAACTCCATTACATCCGATTTTACCACAGTATATCAGTCTCTGTGTACAGTGTTCTTCTGGCTCTGCTCCTTTCGCTCTGCATCAGTTCTTGGAGGTCTTTCCAGTTCACCTGGAACTCCTCCAGTTTGTTATTCCTTTGAGCACAATAGTATTCCATCACCAGCATATACCACAATTTGTTCAGCCATTCCCCAATTGAAGGACATACCCTCCTTTTCCAGTTTTTTGCTATCACAAAAAGCACAGCTATAAATATTTTCATAAAAGTCTGTTTATCTATGATCTCTTTGGGGTACAAACATAACAATGGTATGGCTGGATCAAAGGGCAGGCAATCTTTTATAGCCCTTTGAGCATAGTTCCAAATTGTCAGCCAGAATGGTTGGATCAGTTCACAACTCCATCCGAAATGCAGTAATGTCCCAATTTTGCCACATGCCCTCCAACATTCATTACTCTCCCCTTCTTTCATTTTAGCCAATCTGCTAGGTGTAAGGTGATACCTCAGAGTTGTTTTGATTTGCATTTCTCTAATTATTAGAGATTTAGAACACTTTCTCATGTGCTTATTGATACTTTTGATTTCTTTACCTGAAAATTGCCTATTCATGTCTCTTGCCCATTTTTCAATTGGGGAATGGCTTGATTTTTTATACAATTGATTTAACTCCTTGTATATTTGAGTAATTAGACCCCTGTCAGAGTTTTTTGTTATAAAGATTTTTTCCCAATTTGTTGTTTCCCTTCTGATTTTGACTACATTGTTTTTGTTTGTACAAAAGCTTTTTGGCTTAATATAATCAAAACCATTTAATTTACATTTTGTAATTTTCTCTAGCTCTTGCTTGGTTTTAAAATCTTTCCTTTCCCAGAGATCTAACAGGTATACTATTTTGTGTTCACTTAATTTATTTATAGTTTCCCTCTTTATATTCAAGTCATTCACCCATTCTGAATTTATCTTGGTGTAGGGTGTGAGATGTTGATCTAAATCTAATCTCTCCCATATTGTTTTCCAAATTTCCCAACAGTTTTTGTCAAATAGTGGTTTCCTGTCCCAAAAGTTGGGCTCTTTGGGTTTATCATACACTGTCTTGCTGATGTCACTTACACCAAGTCTATTCCACTGATCCTCCCTTCTGTCTCTTAGCCAGTACCATATTGTTTTGATGACTGCTGCTTTATAGTATAGTTTAATATCTGGTACTGCTAGGCCCCCTTCCTTCACATTTTTTCATTATTTCCCTTGATATTCTTGATCTTTTGTTATTCCAAATGAAATTTGTTATAGTTTTTCTTAATTCAGTAAAGAAGTTTTTTGGTAATTTGATAGGTATGGCGCTAAATAGGTAAATTAATTTGGGTAGAATGGTCATTTTTATTATGTTAGCTCATCCTACCCATGAACAGTTAATGACTTTCCAATTGTTGAGCTCCAGTTTTATTTGTTTGGAAAGTGTTTTGTAGTTGTTTTCTGTAATTGCTATGTTTGTTTTGGAAGATAGATTCCCAAGTATTTTATATTGTCTAGGGTAATTTTAAATGGTGTTTCTCTTTCTACCTCTTGCTGCTCTAATGTGTTGGAAATATATAGAATTGCTGATGATTTATGTGCATTTATTTTGTATCCTGCAACTTTGCTAAAGTTGTTGATTATTTCTACAAGCTTCTTAGTTGATTCTCTAGGATTTTTTAAGTACACCATCATATCATCTGCAAAAAGTGATAGCTTAGTCTCCTCATTGTCTATTTTGATACCTTCAATTTCTTTTTCTTCTCTAATTGCTACTGCTAGTGTTTCTAGTACTATGTTGAATAATAGAGGTGATAATGGGCATCCTTGTTTCACTCCTGATCTTATTGGGAAGGCTTCTAATTTATCCCCATTGCATATAATGCTTGTTGATGGTTTTAGGTATATACTGTTTACTATTTTTAGGAAGAGTCCTTCTATTCCTATACTTTTCAGCGTTTTCAATAGGAATGGGTGCTGTATTTTTGTCAAAGGCTTTTTCAGCATCTATTGAGATAATCATGTGATTTTTGTTTGTTAGACTGTTGATATGGTCAATTATGTGGATGGTTTTCCTAATGTTGAACCATCCTTGCATTCCTGGTATAAATCCCACCTGATCATGGTGGATGATCTTCTTAATTACTTGCTGGAGTCTCTTTGCTAATATTCTATTTAAGATTTTTGCATCTATGTTCATGAGGGAGATTGGTCTGTAGTTTTCTTTCTCTGTTTTTAGTCTACCTGGCTTTGGGATCAGTGCCATATTTGTGTCATAGAAGGAATTTGGTAGGACTCCTTCTTTGCTTATCATATCAAATAATTTGTATAGCATTGGGATTAGTTGCTCTTTGAATGTCTGATAGAATTCACTTGTGAATCCATCAGGTCCTGGTGATTTTTTCTTAAGGAGTTCTTTGATGGCTTGTTCAATTTCTATTTCTGATATGGGATTATTTAGGTATTCTATTTCTTCTGCTGTTAATCTAGGCAATTTATATTTTTGTAAATATTCATCCATATCTCCTAAATTGTTATATTTGTTGCCGTATAATTGGGTGAAATAGTTCTTAATGATTGCCCTGATTTCCCCTTCATTAGAGGTGATGTCTCCCTTTTCATCTTTAATACTGCCAATTTGGATTTCTTCTTTCCTTTTTCTTATTAGATTAATCAGTACTTTGTCAATTTTATCTGTTTTTTCAAAATACCAGCTTCTAGTTTTATTTATTAATTCAATAGTTCTTTTACTTTCGATTTTATTAAATTCTCTCTTAATTTTTATTATTTCTAATTTAGTTTTCATCTGGGGGTTTTTAATTTGCTCGCTTTCTAATTTTTTGAGTTGAATACCCAATTCATTAATCTCTGCCCTCCTTAATTTGTTAATATATGCACTCAAGGATATAAATTTCCCCCTGAGAATTGCCTGGGCTGCATTCCACAGAGTTTGGTAGGATGTCTCATCAGTGTCATTCTCTTCAATGAAATTGTTGATTGTTTCTATGATTTCTTCTTTGACTAGCTGGTTTTGGAGAATCATATTGTTTAATTTCTAATTGGTTTTTGATTTGTCTTTCCAGTTGCCCTTACTAATTATTATTTTGTTGCATTATGATCTGAGGTTACATTTATTATATCTGCTCTTTTGCATTTGTTTGTAATGATTCTATGCCCTATTACCTGGTAAATCTTTGTGAATGTACCATGTGCAGCTGAAAAGAAGGTGTATTCCTTTTTCTCCCTATTTATTTTTCTCCACATATCAATTAAGTCTAATTTTTCTAGGACTTCATTCGCCTCTCTTACCTCTTTCTTATTTATTTTTGGTTTGATTTATCTAGATCTGAAAGAGGAATATTTAGATCTCCCACTATTATGTTTTTACTATCTATTTCCTTCTTGAGCTCTGCTAGTTTCTCCTTTATGAATTTGGATGCTATACCATTTGGTGCATACATATTGAGTAGTGTTATTTCCTCATTGTTTATACTGCCTTTAATCAGGATGTAATGACCTTCCCTGTCTTTTTTAATCATATCTATTTTTACTTTGGCTATGTCAGAAATCATAATAGTCACTCATTTGATGCCAAAAAGATTTTGCTCAAGCCCTGAACCTTAAACTTGTGTTTGTCCACCTGCCTCATATGTGTTTCTTGTAGACAAGATATGGTAGGATTTTGGTATCTAATCCACTCTGCTATTTGCTTCCGTTTTATGAGCGAGGTCATCCCATTCACATTCAGAGTTATAATTATAAGTTGTGCATTCGCTGACATTTTAGTATCCTCCCCTATTCCTACCCCCTTTTTCTTATACTGTTTCCTTTTAAGCCAGTCGTTTACTATTAAGCTGCTATCCCTTATCCCCTCCCTTGACTAACTTCCCTTTCTACCCCCTTCCTTATTATTCTCCTCTTTTTGTTTTTAAAGGCCTAATGAATTCCCTCCCCCTTTTTCTCCCCTCCCTTTTTTTGACCTCCCCACTCCCCTGCTCCACTTTGTTTATCCCTTCTGACTTTCTCAGTAGGACTAGATAAGAGTTTTATATCCCAATGGATAGTATAGCTACTCTTCCCTCTCCGGGTTGATTACACTGAGAGTAAGGTTTAAATATTACCTCTTAATGCTCTCTTCCTCTCCTTCTTATAATAGTATCTGTCTCCTCTCCTTCCCATGCCCTCCTTGTGTGTAATATAATATACTATTTTTCTTATTCACTCAAGTTTCTCTTGGTGTCCCCTACTATTCACTTCCCTCTTTCCCACCTCACATATCATCTTAGACCATTTAGTATTCCACCCTCTCCCTGTGAATTATTCTTCTGATTACTATAATAGTGAATACTATAATAGTGAATAGAGTTCACTACCAAGAATTATACATAGCATTTCTCCACATAGGAATATAGATAATTAGATCTTACTGAGGCCCTTAAAAAGGCAATTTTAAAAGTTATAGGTTTTCTTTCTTTCCCCTCTGTTTCTTATTTATCTTTTCATGTTTCTCTAGATTTTTGTGGTTGGATATCAAACTTTCCATTTAGCCCTGGTCTTTTCTGTGCAAATACTTGGAAATCTTTAATTTTGTTGAATGCCTGTACTTTCCCCTGGAAGTGTATAGTCAATTTTGATGGGTAGTTGATCCGTGGTTGCAGGCCCAGCTCTCTTGCCTTTCTGAATATCATATTCCAAGCCTTGTGGTCTTTTAGCGTGGAGGCTACCAGATCCTGTGTGATCCTGATTGGTGCTCCTTGATATTTGAATTGTCTCTTTCTGGCTTCTTGTAAGATTTTTCTTTTACTTGGAAGCTCTTAAATTTGGCAATTATATTTCTGGGAGTTGTCTTTTCTAAGTCGAGTGTCGAGGGTGATCTATGGATCCTTTCAATGTCTATATTGCCCTCTTGTTGTAGGACTTCAGGGCAATTTTGTTGAATAATTTCTTTTAGTATGGAGTCCAGGTTTCTATTAATTTCTGGTTTTTCTGGAAGACCAATTATTCTCAAATTGTCTCTTCTAGACCGGTTTTCTTGGTCTGTCACTTTCTTATTGAGATATTTCATGTTTCCTTCTATTTTTTCAGTCTTTTGACTTTGTTTTATTTGTTCTTGTTGTCTTGAGAGATCATGAGCTTCTAATTGCTCAATTCTAGCCTTTAGGGACTGGTTTTCCGCTATGATCTTTTGGTTTTCGGCTATGATCTTTTGGTTTTCCTTTTCAATCTAGTCATTTCTGGTGTTCACTTTGCTTATCAGTTCATTTGATTTCTGAGCCTCACTTTCCAATTGCAAAATTCTGCCTTTTAAACTGTTATTTTCTTACCTGATTTCCTTTTGAGCTATTTCCTATTTCTCTAATCAAATCTTTTCCATCTTTCTCGTCATCTCAGTTTTGAACTTTTCAAGATCTTGTGACCAGTTTTCATTATTATTTTGGGAAGGTCCGGATGCTTTTTTGTTCTCCCCTTCTATTTGCTTGGTTGTCTGGGTTTTCTCTGTGTAAAAGTTGTCGAGTCTTAAAGATTTCTTTTTCTTGTTAATCTTTCTCGTCTGAGCTTCCTGATTCTGGGTAGCCATTGTTATCCCAGCAGCTTCTCAGCTTTATCCTCGTACTCAGGGTCTGTCTGCAGTCTTTTGGGTCCTGAGGTCTGAGTTCTGGTTTTTCTCAAGGTCAAGCCCCCTAGTGGACCCCCTTGCTTGGTCCTCTGCTGGAGGTTCCTTTACATGTCTCAGGGCACTGCTTCCACAGTCGTATACCCGTCTACGCTGGTTCCCCACTCAGGGTTTCAGAGCCTTCGCTCAGGCTCACCCGCGTGCCTGTGTCTGCCTGCTCCCTTGCTCTGTGTCTGCACTAAGAGTCCGTGCGTGTTCTTTAGCTTTTTGAGGTCCTAAATCTTGCTGCTCTTAGGAACAGGCCCTGGAGCTGCCAATGACTCAATGGGTGCCCCAAACTTGCTCTATTTTTTTTTTAGCTGGCTTTGGTGTTATAGGTGGTGTGTGTGGAGGGGTGGGGGGTGGTTGCCCAGCCCGCAATTTAGTGAGAGCTGTTTCACCCCTTTATAGCATGGAAATGTCCCAATTCCACGTACCTTCCACACTGCGCCCTGTTGTGGGGCCCCTCCATTCGACTGGGTTTATTTTTATGTCTCCTTGAGGAGTCTTATATATTTTGGTCGGGAGAGGTTAAGAGCTGCTTTTTACTCTGCCGCCATCTTAACCCGGCTTGTGTATAGTCTTTTTTTTTAAACCCTTAACTTCTGTGTATTGGTTCCTAGGTGGAAGAGTGGTAAGGGTGGGCAATGGGGGTTAAGTGACTTGCCCAGGGTCACACAGCTGGGAAGTGTCTGAGGTCAGATTTGCACCTAGGACCTCCCATCTCTAGGTCTGACTCTCAATCCACTGAGCTTCCCAGCTGCCCCCTCTTTTGTGTATAATCTTAACTGTAGTATAACTAGGTAAAAGAACATGCAAGAATTAATAGTATTTCCTGTAACATTCCAAATTGCTTTTCAAATTGGTTATATCCATCCATAGGTCAATTAATAATGTATCAATTTGTCTATTTTCTCACAATTTATCCAATATTAATCATTTTCATTTTTGTCATCTTTGCCACTCAGATGAGAAGTTGAAACTCAGGATTGATTTAATCTGCATTTCTCTAATTAGTAGTGATTTGGGGCATACTTCACATTGATCAAGTTCTTTAATTGAGTTTTCTTGCATCTGATATCTTTGCCATGTTATTTTTTTATTCCCTAATCACTCACTTTCTGAGTCCTTTCCACTTTTGGTCTAGTTTCCTTAGAAACTATACTTCTTTTATAAACAACCTCACTATTTTCCAAACCTGGGCAATTCATGATTTACCAACTTCAGTCTCTGCTCAGAAAGACTTCTGTTGGAACAGAACTGGGTCAAGTTGGATTATGGACTTTTTCTCTCAGTTTTAGCAGAGTGTTAAATAATGGGCCTTTCCCTATCCTTTCAGTTCCATAGTTCTCTGGCTAAGCTCTATTATAACATAGAATACTCATATACTATTGTTCCAATCTGAACTAATTTCTGCCTTTTGGCTTTCTGGGAGATTTAGAGGAAAATATGGGATGGTGAGTATGTTTATATTGCAAGTCAAATGTCTCATGTAGTCTGGCTGTGCAGAATGTGGTGGGCTATGAGAGAAAGGTATGTTAAGCATTAATAAGTAGCCTTCTCTGCTGTTAGTTTATGAAGTGATTCATAATTTGGGTTCTTGGTATTCTAAATCATGGAAATAGCTGACATTATTTACCTCTTGAAAATAATTCCTATTTTGGAGAGATTTGAAAGTTGTAAGAATTGGATAAAATGTGTATTCCTCCATTTTGTTTATCAGAAGACTTAAATATGTTTATGCATACATCCATCTTAGAAAATGTAAATGGACCATGAACTAGGTATACAATTGAGTAAAAGGGATTGCCTTTTTAAAATAGGAGTACTTTTAAGAAAATTAATCAGTTTGTTATTTACATTAAAATTCCCAGATATATCCCGCTCACTCTACCCTCCACACACTAGAAAAGGCATCATTTGATGAAAAAAAGAAGAATACATGATCTTACAAAAGTATGTTTCTCATGTTTCCATTTATCAGCTCTTTCTCTGTCTATGAACATCACATATTATTTCCCAAACAGCATTTCTGTAGCTGTATGTAATGTTTTCTTAGTTCTTCTCTTTTCTTTTTCACAATTTCATTTACATCTTTTCACTTTTTTAAATTAGCCTACTAATCATTTCTTGTAGCACAATAGTAATCCATCACAACCATATGCTATAACTTGTTCAGATATTACCCAATTGATGATCATAACCTTCAATTTCCAGTTTTTCACCACCATGAAGAGTGCTGCTATAAATATTTTAGAACATAAAGGTCATTTTCCATTTTTCTTGATCTAACAAAGGTATTTCTGGATCTAATGATTTAAACAGTTTTATGACTCTCTGAGTATAATCTCAGATTGCCATCCAAAATGGTTGAATCAGCTCACAGTTCTACCAACAAGATATTAATGTCCACAATATTTCATATCCCTTTCAAAATTTGTGATTTAGCTCTTTTATTATTTTAGCCAATCTGATATCTTGGAGTTCTTTAGATTGTCATTTCTCCAAAGAGTAATGGTTTAAAGCAGTGATGGGCAAATTACAGCCCATAGGCCAGATGCAGCCCACTGAGATGTTCTATCCTGCTGCCCCAAGACATTATTCCTAATCTGACGAATATAATGAGAAGGATACAATGCAATTAAACTTCGAAAGAGTTGCCTTAGAAACAGACTGACAGATGAGCATTTCCTTTCCTTTGGCCCCCTCTTTAAAAAGTTTGCCCATCACTGGTTTAGAGTATTTTATATGACTCTATATGATTTTTCTTCATCCAAAAACTGTCCATACATTTTGACTATTTATCAAATGAGGAATGGCTCATATTCTTAGAAATTTGCCACAATCCTCTATATACTTGAGATATGAGTACTCTATCTGAGAAATTATAAAAGATTTTTTTAATCAAAAAAAGGAGCACTTTTTAATTATTCCAAGATTCTCTCTGATACTTAGGTGTATCTTTTTAATATCAACATTTTTCAGTAATATTACATGTCTGTCAATCATGGAATATTACCTCTAAAGCATTATTGTTACAAATCATCTAAAAAAGGATATATTGGGTAGAAATTAACTCTAATATATTACCAATTCAGAATTACAGTGGAGAAGCTGTGTAAAGATATAAACAAAGAGACTCAATACTTGAAAAATAGTTGAACTGGTCATCTAATTAAAGTGAGAGAAAACTTGTAGAAATTACCTGCTCTACTATATTCTCAAAATGGCAGATGACCTAAATAAATCTCCTAGATTGTTGGAAAGAAACCTTGCAAATATTTTCCGGAGCAGATGAACAAGAGCTGAACAAGAGGAGAAGGAATAAATGGGCGTAATCTACATCAGTGAAGCAATTTTCCACGTAAATAACATCATAGATCCATGAATATAGTAAAGGATATAGTATATGCAATCTCAAATCCATTTATTTACATTCTCCAATTTAACAATATCCTATACCCCCTTGTGGGGACAAAGGAGAAATAAAATTAACAAAGGGAATGGTCATGAGTCTCATACTTACATACACTAATAATAATAATAATAATAATAATAATAATAATAATCCCATTATCAGGCTTTAGTCTTAAGGTGAAAGACAAAATCTTGGCCCAAAGAATGGACTCAAGGAGGTCTAACTGCAATAGCATTATAAAACAAAGGAAATTCAGCGACCAACAGAATGTGATACTTCCACAAACATCCTAGGGTTTTTATTCTTTGAAATATTTTCATCCTGGGCTATGCTAAAAATATCATATAACAATCTGGATTCCATGAATGATTGATGATGTTGTTATTATTCATTTCATTAGAGTTCTTCAATCAATAGAGCTTCCACCTTTATCTTAGAAGAGTTAAGAAGATGAAGTCAGTATCTCAGAGTAGAAAAAAATTCTCTGCCTATTAACAATTGCATTTTTAAAATTTCAAACTTGAACTACAGCTTTGCAGTGGATAAAAGCAAAAATCTCTATGATGTACTTCTCTAAATATCTTATTACCTCTCAACTGTAGATCACCTATACTGGAGTCTATTGTTGAATAAGTCAAATGATTTATTTTATCTACATAGACTCAACTTCCAATCACATTCCACCCTGGCCATATTTTTTCCATTCACCATGGCGGATGCTGTACTTTCTCAACCAATAGATGTTGCCAACCATTCTGCCGATGAATTCCTTAGACCATCAGACTGTCAAAGACCATGCCTCAAAGGATTTAACTCTCTCATTTCTGAAACTCTGAACCTATGGCACACCAACCAAAGCATTCTGGAGGGGGCTTCTCCCTTCCTCCTCTCCACACGCATCTGAGGACATTTCTCACATCACCCTCACCTCTTCCCATCAGCCCAATGGGAGCACTTCCACCCTCCCCTGTCTGGGGTAAGACAAGGGGCTCACATGCACCATGAGGGTTGTAGTTGGGCCACTCAGTCGCTAAAATGTTTACCATCACTACTCCTACATATGGGCCCACATTGTACTGATTTCTGAATAAAGCATTGCCTACCTGGCCTAGCCTATGCTTCATATTTCATCCCAAATATTTTTATTTTTGCCATCTACAATGTTGTCATGTTCATATGCCATCTCCTAATTTCCCAGCTCTGGAACTGTAATGAAATCACTATTTACAATGCTATTAGAAAAGATGTGCCAATCAATATCCCTGTGCCTCTACTCATTGATCCTATGACTTCCCAAATCAAAACACCACTCCCTAGCCACTACTTCCTTATAGGTGTTGTCTCTCCCTCTTTGAGATCAGAGAAATCTCTTCTTCTATCCCCAGCATTTAAGATTGTATTTTAATTATATTTTTTAACATTTATTAATATTCATTTTTTAGAAAAGTTAGCATGGTTACATGATTCATGCTCCTACTTTCCCCTTCACCCCTCGCCCTTCCCCCTCCCATGGCTGATGCGCATTTCCACTGGTTTTAACATGTGTCATTAATCAAGACCTATTTCCAAATTGTTGAAAATTGCATTGGTGTGGTAGTTTCGAGTCTACATCCCCAATCATGTCCGCCTCAACCCATGTGTTCAAGCAGCTGCTTTTCTTCTGTGTTTCCACTCCTGTAGTTCTTCCTCTGAATGTGGGTAGTGTTCTTTTCCATAAATCCCTCAGAATTGTCCTGGGTCATTGCATTGCTGCTGGTACAGAAGTCCATTACATTCAATTGTACCACAGTGTATCAGTCTCTGTGTACAATATTCTCCTGGCTCTGCTCCTTTCACTCTGCATCAATTCCTGGAGGTCTTTCCAGTTCACATGGAATTCCTCCAGTTTATTATTCCTTTGAGCACAATAGTATTCCATCACCAGCATATACCACAATTTATTTAGCCATTCCCCTATTGAAGGACATACCCTCCTTTTCCAGTTCTTTGCCACCACAAAAAGCGCGGCTATAAGTATTTTCATGCAAGTCTGTTTATCTATGATGTCTTTGGGGTATAAACCCAACAATGATATGGCTGGATCAAAGGGCAGGCATTCTTTTATAGCCCTTTGAGCATAGTTCCAAATTGGCATCCAGAATGGTTGGATCAGTTCACAACTCCACCAGCAATGCAACAATGTCCCAATTTTGCCACATCCCCTCCAGCATTCATTACTCTCCCCTTCTTTCATTTTAGCCAATCTGCTAGGTGTGAAGTGATACCTCAGAGATGTTTTGATTTGCATTTCTCTAATTATTAGAGATTTAGAACACTTTCTCATGTGCTTATTGATACTTTTGATTTCTTTATCTGAAAATTACCTATTCATGTCTCTTGCCCGTTTATCAATTGGGGAATGGCTCAATCAATATTTTAATTGTATTTTAAATGACTTAGTACTTATCATTATTGTTTTAGGATTTGAGTGCCACTCAATGAATATAATATATGTGTGTGTGATGCAATATAATATATGTACATACACCTATGTTATATAAAATATATGTATATAGACATATAAACAAAATATACATATGAACTCATATATATATATACATATATATATATATACATACATGAACACATTTATACACTCTTTTTGTGATGCTCAGAGTGAATTCTGCCTACGGCCTTCTGTGATCATTTTAATTCAGACTTGGGAAGGTTCTAGGTATTAAATTCAGTAAAAAAAAATGTGGAGGACCCACAAAAAGCAAATGAAGCCTACAATATTGAAGAAACATATTAAACGAGAAGGAAAACATTGAGGAAGAATGGTAGAATCAAGTGAGATCTGATTGAATCCCCGGAGGAAGTAGGTGTATCTCACCTTTGTCCCAAATGGAATGTGGCACCCCAGCCCAATCAAGTTTGGCTGTCTATTGGTTCATTTTCATATTGTATTCCTGTCTGAATCAAGCAGGAGTAAGTTTGGGGTGCAGGAATGAGGAGCCTGAAGCTGAGGACTGCTCTTGTCTCATGGTAGTAGAAGAAAGAAAGCTACCTGTGGAATTGACTGCTATTTGATATTTAAACTTGCCATTTGTGAGAAAAGAAATACCTACATTTACTGCTGATCTGATAGGGGAACTGAAGGGTCTTGAGTCACCAGAGTTTTGTCATTTAGAGAGAGACTGACCTGTTAAGGTTATCAAAGTTATATATTTAGCAGGTAGCTAGGCAGCACAGTGAGTAGAGTGCCATGCTACAGTCAGGAAGACCAATCTTTGCTGGGTTCAAATCTGGCTTAGACACTTAGACCATATTCCCCTCAGTTTCCTCATCTGTAAAATTAGCTGAAGGACATGGCAAACTTCTCCAGTATCTTTGCCAGGAAAACCCCAAATGTGGTCAGTCAGATATGACCAAACAGCAAGAAAGTTATATATTGATATGACTCCTGTACAATCTACAATTTAGGGGGGGCTCTTTCATTTTTAATTCCTCATTCTATTTTTTTTAATGTTTCATTACCACAAATTCACCTTTGCATTGAAGTTGTTTAGTAGTATGTAGTAATTTAATTTAGAGATTCTTATTGAATTCTCCAGACTATTTTTTTTTGCTTCTTAAATCTCTGCATTCATAAAGTGCAATTAATTACTAATGATCTTTCTGCAGATACCTATCATTAGAACGACAATATAAAAAAAATCAAATGTCCCATTGAATGTTGTTTCTTGTTGCCTTTGTATGTACTGTAAAACAAATTCAATCAATTCTTGTGTTCTAAATGAAATATTTCACAAGAACTTGTAAAGTATTCCTCTCTTTAACTGTAACTCCCTTCTTTTTGCTAATTTCATTTAGAGCAAGAATGGCATTATTGACTCAATGCACTTCCTCCAGTAGTTTGTCACTCACTGTTCACTGAACAAGAATCTCATATTTAACATAATACCTTACCAGTTAAAGCTTAGAAAGAGCATACTATGCAAATCCTTTCTATTCTCCTTATTGCTATCACTAGAAAAAGAAGCATGCCATTATTTTTGTCTTTCTTTGTTTCATGTATAGTTTCATCCAAAAACTCAACATCAAATAATAAGCCTATGAAAGAAATTAGAATTCAATTCTTGACCTTAGATTTTTTTCCATCATGTATACAGTTTTAATGACCAGACTAATTCCAGGGCCTCACCTTTCTATTTCTACATTGAGAAATCACATCTATATAGAATAAGAAGAGAATTGGGGGGGAATCTTCTTGGGAAATATGCATAAAGTTTCTGAGTTGGAATGTTTTGTGACATCACATTCAATTGCAATGTTAACTGGATGGAAATTTTACATTATTAGATATGGTGCATAATGTTATTTGTTCTTAGCTTTGGAGATTATTTCCAGGACTGTCCCTCAGAGACATTTTATGGGTCTTTTATTCTTATGCAAAATGACATGAATGGATCATAAACTAAGACAAACTTTTATTTATCACTGTTTATCTTTGTAACCATCTCTGCTTCCTAATGGCTCCAAAATACCTCATCCTTACATAACCTTGCTTTCTTGTGAAATCTTGCCTTTGTGACTTCTATTAGTAAAATTATGTCAGCCCAAGGGGCCAAAATAGGAAAATAAAATTTATATAACTTTCATTTTCCCCTTTTATTATTTTATGAAAGTTGGTTTATGCAGATAGAAATATATATAATTTCTCTTTTTCTTTGCTTTACTCCTTTCCTGGGATTTCTTAGTAATAATACTACTATTTAAAATGAAAAGCCAAATTTCAAACACTTGTCTAATTTCCTAAAGCAAAGCCTTCAAGGCATAGCAGATATTCTTTAAACCCCATAAGTAGATAAGCAGATGAAAAGGCCCATATCCAAGCTAAAAAATAAAAATAAAAAGTACCAAAATCTTTAACTTCTATAGGCTATGGAAAAACTTTAAAAGTAATCTATGAATTTTTTAAAGAGGTCAATTATACAACAATAAATGTATGCTCCCTCTGAGTGCAGAATTCTTAATTTCCTCCTGAAGATGGGTTTTGTAGGTCTTTAAAATAGAAAGAAAAAAAAAGTCATAAGTTTCATAGCTTCGGACTAGGAGGGAAGAAATAATAAACTTGAAACATTAGTCTTATAAAATTGCATCCAAACGAATGAAAGAGTGTGTGTGTGTGTATGTTTGGGAGGAATGGAAATAGGAGGAAATGGGAGGAGGGAAGAAGGAAGATTAAGATACATAAGGAAAAAGTGAGCCATAAAGACTGGCCTAATTATTCAGCTGACTTTCATTTTGTAAGTATTATCTCTTACTCATATCTGCCTTTAGAAATAACATAACAACTTTAAGAGTTTAAGTCCCTAGTTGAAAATAAGCATTTTAGTATATTTTCATTCCCCATAAATTAATTCAATTCACTCCAATTCCATTATATTCCACAAAAATTTATGAAACTCCTACCAAGGATAAGGCACATATTTGCTTGTCTCACATGTAAGACACATATTATTCTTCTCCCTATAAGATTGATCTTTACTTTAGTTAGTGTAGGCTAACTAAATAACTTGACTCCAGATCTTGATGATAGATCTGTTATTCGCTTCCATTTCATTTTCTTTACTTGAAAAAATATATCAAGTAAAAATCTGTTAAAATTGTAAGTTCCAAGAGCAGTACCAAGAAAAAAATTATATATATTCTATTGAAGAAAAATGCAAAATTATATTGACATAGGCAGAACAAACCTATGAAGGTAGGCAACTGTCTTCTGTGATAAATTTTGGTCATGGAGTCACATTGATTTTGATGATGAAGGATATGGTGGTGGAAATTCAAATGTAAAGCTGAATAGTTCAACAACAAACTAATATTTTAAAAGTACATACAACAATTGTAGTAGCTATAATGAGAAATTTGAGGATAAGTAGAAAAGAGTGACAAAACCCCAAATATTAGGAAGATTATTTCCAAAACCAGTCTGTGGTTTGTGATAAATGATAAAGATGATTATTTAGACTATTATGAAGAAAAAGATGGTCAAATGTGGAATAGGAGGAGTCCTCCTTTTTAAAGGACTTTGACACTACCTTTATAGCTTTGGAAAGTTCATATAGGCAACAGATATTGAGTTTTTATCTTCTGACCTAATTTGCATCTGTTGATTTCCTAGGATTTTGAATTAAATTATCATGTCAGCAGCAACTTGTTTTATCTCTTCTTTGCTTATTATTTTGTCTTTACTTTCTTTCACTTGCCTTATTGTTATTGTTAACATAAACAGAAATATATCAAATAATAGTGAGGAGAGCCTAGAACTTTACTTTATTACTGTCTTTATTGGGAAATCTTCTAGTGTATTATTTTTCATATGTCTGTTCTTGGTTTAAGATGGATGATTTCCGTCATATCTTTAAAAAACGTTCTTCTGTACCTATTAGTCATAGAATTTGTAACATACTTAATGAAAGGCTTTTTTTTAACCTCTTCAGATTAACTTGTATTTGGGTTTTTTGTTGTTGTTTTTAACTTTGTTAAAATTCAAATTCACTCTGCCTCACTTTCTTGATCTGTTGTTTGATAAGGATTGATTAGATGATCATTCTAGCCTAAATTTCATTATTGTAAGTTTCAAGCAAGTAGATTTAAAGTTAACATAAAGGGAATAAAATCTTTACATTTAGAAATCTTCAAAACATATAAACAAAAGTGAATTTTCCATTTTTCAAAATCTTCTAGACTTTTAATGATGTGGATCTTTGAACTTCTTCCTAATTTGTGGACACAATGATTCAAATATGCAGTGTTTAAGAAGCAAGACATAGGAAGGTAATATGAAAAAAATTCTAATTTAAGGAATATGAACTAAAAAGTGATGCCCCTGGTTAGCTTCCAATTCACATATTCCAGTCTATATTACAGCATAAACCATTTCAAAGGAATTCTAAAATAATGCATTAGGAAAAGAAAATTAGATTGATAGATCTTAGTGTCATATCTACTTAGAACTACTAATCTACAAATCTTAAATTTGCAGACTGTTAATTGAAACTAATTAACTCCATCCCCTTCTCAAAGCAAAAAAAATGTGCTATCTCTCCCAAGTAACATTTATTAATCAAGACATTGTGGATGCAATGACTTAAACCAAAGAAATGACTTTGAATCAAAGGATGGGGAATTTTAGACATATTGAATTGTCAGTAAAGAAGGCATTTTGGGTATATACTTGCAGAATCTTTATAGAAAAAGTAATTTTATATTTTCAAAATACTGTTAAGTCCTGGAGATACAAAGTCTAAAATGACGTAATCTTTGTCCTCAAGGAGGCAATGAATTTTTATATTGGGGGGTAGGCAGATGGTGGAGGAGGCTGAATACCATGAACCTTTGCAATCTTCTAAAGAAGTGATGCTTTTCATTTGCATATAACAGAAGAATTGTAAAAGTCAATTACAGTAGTTTTACTCAATATCTTTTCATTTTGAGGAAGCTGAAATTTGGGAATACCTGTCCCAGGCAGGAAAATGTGAGAATTCAAAACTAAAATGAGTCCTGACTCTTTGATCATATGAGAGTTGAAATATGGAATTGAAAAGAGACAGGAGAAATTTCAAACATAGTTCAAAAAGCATGAGTAATCATAACCTAGGTGGCCATTAATTTCCATGATTGGTCTTATTAGAGGGAAACATATTATGGCTATTTTTAATTTTTTTCAATTATTAACCACTTATTTTTGTTCTTCCTATGTTCCCTCCTCACCCATTGGAATACAGAAAAAAATTGATCAGAGTAAACTGAGAAAAAAACAGGAAAACAATTTATAATACAACAATATTAATATAGAAACTCTTCTGAAAGACTTGAGTACTCTGATTAACATAATGAAGACATTTCTTTAGTCATTCCTGATATTACAGTAATCTTTCATTATATTCATATAGCATAATATAGTCACCATGATTTTCTTACCATAAGTTAGTCACTGACAATTGGCAAACACCCCTTAGTTTCTACCAATTTCTGAGAGAAGTTCATAACCACAAAATATGAGATAATTAAGAAAGGCTATAATTTACCTCTGAAGAGAAGCAGTTTGTAGAAAATTTGAGATACCTTAAAATGCTGTAAGATGATATAATGAAGCTTTCACAGGCCTTCAGTATCAGAATTATATTAGAACACATCTAGTTATGTTTTCTGGCCACAGCATTCATCACGTATTTATACCTCACATGATCCTTTTGTGTCTTCATTCTTCTCATTAAGTTGTCTAAGTTATATCCAACTCTTTGTAACCCCATTTTGGGTTTTCTTAGCAAAGATACTGGGTCAGGTGCCATTTCCCACTTCCAGGTCATTTTAAGATGAGGAATCTCAGACACAAAGAACTAAGTGACTTGTTTAGGATCACACATCTAGTAAGAGTATAAGATTAGACTAGGACTCAGGAAGATGAGTCTTTATGGCTCCAGGTCTGGCACACTATCTGCTTTGCCACCTACTTCCTCCTCTTCTCCTAGAGGTGTATATATCATGAGCAAAAAAAAACTCCTCAAGATTTAGGTATGAAAATGAAATTCTGTTATAGTGTTGTTGTTTTTCCAATGTGGGAATGGAGACAAAAGGGAGAATTTTTTTTTGTGGTGATGGTATCAAATGAACTAGTTAAATTTATAGACTGTGATATATTATTCTAGCAACCCATCAATAATACTGTGCCCAAACTCACTCATGAGCTTCCTTGGCAGGCTAATCTAGTAAAAGTGAACATATTAGATGGGGCTCATCTTCTTTGGTTTACAGAAGATTGTCACACTCAAAGTACCACATATAATGGGTGGATTTCTTATATTATGTATGTCTTATATCAGGAAGACTGTGGCTCCCACACATGATTTTAAATAACCTTCTTCTTCTAAGTCTAACTCAGATGACATGAAATAATACCTAAAACCAAATAATAGAAATGATATCCTCCACTTTACATGGTTATTCTACTTTATTTAATGTCTTTTATCCATTTAATCATTTTCTCTCCTTTACTATGGTTCTATATGTATCTTACTCTTACTAAACTTATGAACTTCTTAAGTTAACAGGCAATGTTATTTTTCCTTTTTATAATTGCCAGAATGTAGTACAGTGCCTTACACAAATCTTCTAATATATTTTGTTTAATTTAATTTTAATTCAATTTCTTCACTAGTCAAGGTTTTTTATTTCTTTTTTTAAAGCTACTTCCCAATTTCTAGTCATATTAGTAGATTCTCTCCTATACACTGGATATATCTGTCATATCAGTGAATATATTTAATATTTTACACTAAGTATATATAATTTACTGTGACCAGATAGGGTACAGTCAGAATCAATGGAGTAACAAAAAATTGTTGACAATTATCCATTGCATTGATAATGTACATTTACATAGTTTTTTACCACTTACAAAATACTTTCCTCAAAGGGTACTAAAATATTGTAAATATTACTCCTACTTTAAAAATAAAGAGACTGGGGCTCAGAGAAAATAATGAAGTCATTTACAATTACGTTGATTATAAATAGTTGATACTGAACTCAAACCCAGCTAAAAGTTATAATTGAATTTGTAATTACTTAAGGGCAACCAGATGAATATAAAATATCCTAGAAAGATATAAGAATTAATGTAAAGGGTCAGCTAGCTAGCTCAGTGGATTGAGAGCCAGGCATAGAAATAGGAGGTCCTTAGGTTTATATCTGGCCTCAGACACTTCCTTGCTGTGTGACCCTGGACAAGTCACTTAACCTCTATTGCCTAGTCCTTACCACTCTTCTGCCTTAAAATAAAAGGGAAGCAATGTAAAGTGAACAGAACCAGGAAATGTTGTACACAGTAACAAGAGTAATATATGATGATCAACTGAATAGCTTAACTATTATTAGGAAGACAAGATTCCAAGGCAGCGCCAAGGGATTCATGATGAAAAAGAACATCCATCACCAAAGAAGAACTAAATAGAGTCTGAATGCAATTAGAATGTACCAGTCTTCACTTTATTTCCTACATAAATTTTTCTCTAGTGTAAGCAATAAGTGTCATGTTCCACAACATGATGAAGATGGCAATATGTATTAAATGATATTGTATGTACAACCTGTATCATATTACCTGCCTCCTTGGGAAAGAGTGATGGTAGGGAGAGGAAAAGAATTTTGATTTCAAAATATCAGAAAACAAATATTAAAAATTGTATCAAGATTTTTAGGAGAGACTTCCTGGTTAAGATGGCGGCTGAGTAAAAAGCAACTGATTAACCAATCCTAACCAAAACATATAGGACTCCTCAAGAAGACATAAAAACAAATCCAGAGGAACAAAGGGACTCCACAACAGGGCACAGCATTGAAGGTACATGGAATTGGGGCATTTCCATGCTATTAAGGGGGTGAAATACCTCTCACTAAAACGCAAGTTGAGCAACCCCCACCTCACCCCATACCACCTACAACGCCAAAGCCAGCACACAACAGCTAGAGCAAGCTTGGGGCACCCATTAAGTCCTTGGCAGTTACCTGGGGTCACCAGGGCCTGTTCCTGAGAGCTGCAAAACTTAAGACCCCAAGAGGCTACAGAACACGCGCAGACTTTGAACGCAGACTCTTTAGTCCACAGATCCTGAGCTCAGGAGCAGACATGGATCCTGAGCACAGGAGTGGACCTTGAGTAAGGATCCAGTGCAGAGGGGTGCACAACTGTGGAAACAGTGCCCTGAAACTATTAAAGGAGCCTCAGACAGAGGAAAGAACAAGGGGGCCACCAGGAGGCTTGAACCTGAGAACAACAAGATCTGAGACTTCAGGAGCCTAGAGAATTCAAACAGACTCTGGGTGTGAGGAAAAACCTGAGAGGGCCCAGGACTAACAATGGCAAGCCATTCTCAAGAACCCCAAAAGAGAAAGATCATCAAGAAGAAATCTGTAACACTGGACAATTTTTACACAGAGAAAGTCCAGACAGTGGAGCAAACAGTAGAGGAGAACAAACAAGTAAGCACATCCAAACCTTCCCAAAATAATGAAAACTGAGTCACAAGCTATTGAAGAGTCAAATCTGAGATGATGAGAAAGATGGAAGAGATCTGGCAAGAAAATAACAGTTTAAAAGGCAGAATTTCACAATTGGAAAGTGAGGCAAGTCAAGTGAAGACCAGAAATGACGAGATTGAAAAGGAAAAGCAAATGATAATAACCAAAAACCAGTCCCTAAAGCTAGAATTGAGCAATTAGAAGCTAATGATATCTCAAGACAGCAAGAACAAATAAAACAAAGTCAAAAGACTGAAAAATAAAAGGAAACATTAAATATCTCAATGAGAAATTGACAGAGCAAGAAAACAGGGCTAGAAGAGAAAATATGAGAATCATTGGTCTTCCTGAAAAAGCAGAAATTAATAGAAATTTGGACTCCATACTAAAGGAAATTATTCAGCAAAATTGCCCTGAAGTTCTACAAGAAGAGGGCAATATAGACGTTGAAAGGATCCATAGATCACCCTCAACACTCGACTTTGAAAAGACAGACCCCAGGAATATAATAGCCAAATATAAGAGCTTCCAAGTAAAAGAAAAAAATCTTACAGGCATTCAACAAGATAGAAGATTTTGAAGTATTTGCACAGAAAAAGACCAGCACTAAATGGAAAGTTTGATATCCAACCACAAAAATCAAGAGAAACATGAAAAGGTAAATAAGAAACAGAGAGGAAAGAAAGAAAACTCATAATTTTTAAATTTGCCTCTTTAAGGGCTTCAATAAGCTCTAATTATCTGTATTCCTCTGTGGAGAAATGTTATGTGTAATTCTCTGTAGTGAACTCTTTTAACTATTATAGTATTCACTATTATATTAATCAGAAGAATAAATCATAGGGAGAGGGTGGAATACTAAATGGTCTAAGATGATACGGGGGGTGGGAAAGAGGGGGGTGAATAGTAGGGGACACCAAGAGAAACTTGAGTGAATAAGAAAAATAGGATATTCTATTACACACAAAGAGGACATGAAAAATGGAGGGGACAAATATTATTATAAGAAGGAGAGGAAGAGAGCATTAAGAGGTAATATTTAAACCCTACTCTCAGTATCATCAACCCAGAGAAGGAAGAGTAGCTATATTATCCATTGGGATCTGAGACTCTATCTAACCCTACTGAGAAAGTCAGAAGGGATAAACCAAGTAGTGCAGGTGAGTGGCGAGGTCAAAAAAGGGAGGGGAGAAGAAAAGAGGAGGGAATTCATTAAGCCTTTAAAAATAAAAATAAGGGAATAATAAGGGAGGGGGTAGAAAGGGAAGTTAATCAATGGAGGGGATAAGGGATACCAGCTCAAAGCAAAGCACTGGTTTAAAAGGAAATAGTTTAAGAAGAAGGGGTAGGACTAGGGGAGGATACAAAAATATCAGTGAATGCACAATTGACAATTATAACTCTGAATGTTAATGGGATGAACTAGCTCATAAAATGGAAGCAAATAGCAGAGTGGATTAGAAACCAAAATCCTACCATATCTTGTCTACAAGAAACACATATGAGGCAGTGGACACAAACAAGTTTAAGATTAAGGGCTTGAGCAAAATCTTTTGGGCATCAAAAGAGAAAAAGAAGGCAGGACTGGCTATTATGATTTCTGACAAAGCCAAAGTAAAAATAGATATAATTAAAAAAACAGGGAAGGTCATTACATCCTGATTAAAGGCAGTATAAACAATGAGGAAATAACACTGCTCAATATGTATGCACCAAATGGCATAGCAAACAGATTCACAAAGGAGAAACTGGCAGAGCTCAAGAAGGAAACACACAGTAAAACCATTCTAGTGGGAGATCTCAATATTCCTCTTTCAGATCTAGATAAATGAAACCAAAAAATAAATAAGAAAGAGGTAAGAGAGGTGAATGAAGTCCTAGAAAAATTAGATTTAATTGATGTGTGGAGAAAAATAAATAGGGACAAAAAGGAATACACCTTCTTTTCAGCTGTACATGATACATTCACGACGATTGACCATGTAATAGGGCATAGAAACATTGCACACAAATGCAAAAGACCAGAAATAATAAATGTAACCTTCTCAGATCATAATGCAATAAAAATAATAATTAGTGAGGGCACTTGGACAGGAAAATCAAAAACTAATTGGAAATTAAATAATATGATTCTCCAAAACCAATTTGTCAAAGAAGAAATCATAGAAACAATCAATAATTTCAATGAAGAAAATGACAATGATGAGACATCCTACCAAACTCTGTGGGATGCAGCCAAGGCAGTACTCAGGGGGAAATTTATATCCTTGAGTGCATGTATTAACAAATTAAGGAGGGCAGAGATTAATGAATTGGGCATGAATTAGAAAGCGAGCAAATTAAAAATCCCCAGATGAAAACTAAATTAGAAATACTAAAAATCATGGGAGAAATGAATAAAATTGAAAGTAAAGGAACTATTGAATTAATAAATAAGACTAGAAGCTGGTATTTTGAAAAAACAGATAAAATAGTCAAAGTACTGGTCAATCTAATAAAAAAAGGAAAGAAGAAAAACAAATTGACAGTATCAAAAATGAAAAGAAAGACCTCACCTCTAATGAAGGGGAAATTAAGGCAATCATTAAGAAAATATTTCGTCCAATTATATGGCAATAAATATAACACTTTAGGAAATATGGGTGAATATTTACAAATTATAAATTGCCTAGGTTAACAGCAGAAGAAATAGAATACCTAAATAATCCCATATCAGAAAAAGAAATTGAACAAGCCATCAAAGAACTCCCTAAGAAAAAATCACTAGGACCTGATGGATTCACAAGTGAATTCTATCAGACATTCAAAGAGCAACTAATCCAAATACTATACAAATTATTTGATATAATAAGCAAAGAAGGAGTCCTACCAAATTCCTTCTATGACACAAATATGGTACTGATCCCAAAGCCAGGTAGACTAAAAACAGAGAAAGAAAACTACAGACCAATCTCCCTACTGAACATAGATGCAAAAATCTTAATTAGAATATTAGCAAAGAGACTCCAGCAAGTAATTAAGAAGATCATCCACCATGATCAGGTGGGATTTATACCAGGAATGCAAGGATGGTTCAACATTAGGAAAACCATCCACATAATTGACCATATCAACGGTCTAACAAACAAAAATCACATGATTATCTCAATAGATGCTGAAAAAGCCTTTGACAAAAATACAGCACCCATTCCTATTGAAAACGCTGAAAAGTATAGGAATAGAAGGACTCTTCCTAAAAATAGTAAACAGTATATACCTAAAACCATCAACAAGCATTATATGCAATGGGGATAAATTAGAAGCCTTCCCAATAAGATCAGGAGTGAAACAAGGATGCCCATTATCACCTCTATTATTCAACATAGTACTAGAAACACTAGCAGTAGCAATTAGAGAAGAAAAAGAAATTGAAGGTATCAAAATAGACAATGAGGAGACTAAGCTATCACTTTTTGCAGATGATATGATGGTGTACTTAAAAAATCCTAGAGAATCAACTAAGAAGCTTGTAGAAATAATCAACAACTTTAGCAAAGTTGCAGGATACAAAATAAATGCACATAAATCATCAGCATTTCTATATATTTCCAACACATTAGAGCAGCAAGAGGTAGAAAGAGAAACACCATTTAAAATTACCCTAGACAATATAAAATACTTGGGAATCTATCTACCAAAACAAACACAGCAATTATATGAGAACAATTACAAAACACTTTCCAAACAAATAAAACTAGATCGAAACAATTGGAAAAAACATGGATTGCTCGTGGGTAGGACAAGCTAACATAATAAAAATGACCATTCTACCCAAATTAATTTACCTATCTAGCACCATACCTATCAAACTACCAAAAATCTTCTTTACTGAATTAGGAAAAACTATAACAAATTTCATTTGGAATAACAAAAGGTCAAGAATATTAATGGAATTAATGAAAAAAAATGTGAAGGAAGAGGGTCTAGCAGTACCAGATATTAAACTATACTATAAAGCAGCAGTCATCAAAACAATATGTTACTGGCTAAGAGACAGAAGGGAGGATCAGTGTAATAGACTTGGGGTAAATGACGTCAGCAAGACAGTGTATGATAAACCCAAAGAGCCCAACTTTTGGGACATGAATCCAGTATTTTATAAAAATTGCTGGGAAATTTGGAAAACAATATGGGAGAGATTAAGTTTAGATCAACATCTCATACCCTACACCAAGATAAATTCAGAATGGGTGAATGACTTAAATATAAAGAGGGAAACTATAAATAAGTTAAGTGAACACAGAATAGTATACTTGTCAGATATCTGGGAAAAGAAAGATTTTAAAACCTGGAAGAGTTAGAGAAAATTACAAAATGTAAATTAAATGGTTCTGATTATATTAAACTAAAAAGCTTTTGTGCAAACAAAAGCAATGTAGTCAAAATCAGAAGGGAAACAACAAATTGGGAAAAAATCTTTATAACAAAAAACTCTGACAGGGGTCTAATTACTCAAATATACAAGGAGTTAAACCAATTGTATAAAAAAATCAAGCCATTCCCCAATTGATAAACGGGCAAGAGAAATGAATAGGTAATTTTCAGATAAAGAAATCAAAAGTATCAATAAGCACATGAGAAAGTGTTCCAAATCTCTAATAATTAGATTATTAGCAGATTGGCTAAAATGAAAGAAGGGGAGAGTAATGAATGGTGGAGGGGATGTGGCAAAATTGGGACATTAATGCATTGCTGGTGGAGTTGTGAACTGATCCAACCATTCTGGATGCCAATTTGGAACTATGCTCAAAGGGCTATAAAAGAATGCCTGCCCTTTGATCCAGCCATACCATTGTTGGGTTTGTACCCCAAAGAGATCATAGATAAACAGACTTGTACGAAAATATTTATAGCTGTGCTTTTCGTGGTGGCAAAGAACTGGAAAAGGAGGGTATGTCCTTCAATTGGGGAATGGCTGAACAAATTGTGGTATATGCTGGTGATGGAATACTATTGTGCTCAAAGGAGTAATAAACTGGAGGAGTTCCAGGTGAACTGGAAAGACCTCCAGGAACTGATGCAGAGTGAAAGGAGCAGAGCCAGAAGAACACTGTACACAGAGACTGATATAAAATCAAATGCAACGGACTTCTGTACCAGCAGCAATGCAATGACACAGGACAGCTCTCAGGGATTTATGGTAAAGAATGCTACCCACATTGAGAGGAAGGACTGCAGGAGTGGAAACATAAGAAAAAAATTTGCTTAAATGCATGGTTTTAGGTGGACATGATTGGGGATGTAGACTCGAAACGACCACACCAATGCAACTAAAAACAATTTGAAATAGGTTTTGATCAATGACACATGTTAAAACCGTATTAAAAAAATGTGCATCAACCATGGGTGGGGGGACTGATGGGGGCAAAGGGGAAAGTAGGGGTATGAATCATGTAACCATGTTAAAAATGAATATTAATAAATGTTTAAAAATTGTATCAATATGTAGTCTGTAAAAAATTTTAAATTAAAAAAGAAATGAAGACAGGTGGCCAAGATATACATGTGAAAATACTAAGAGTTTAACTCTTCCACAAATACTCTGGAAAAGTATAAAAAATTTATACTAATAATGAAGTTAAAGGACAATAACACCTTCTATTCAGTCTAGGACTCTATGAGAAGACTACTAGAAATCTGAAGGAATTCTGAGTGATAACTAGTTACTAGTAAAGAAAGCCACATTGGACACAGACCCATAGCTCACAGAAAGGCAGGGCCATACAATAATTTTTACCCTGCCTTACCAGAGGACTAAAATCAAGACTGGTAACTCATAGGAGAAAGGGCGCCTTGTAGTATTCAGATGGGACATGCCCAAGTCTATCAAAAGACCTAAAAACAGATGTCAGAGCTACATTGCCTAGACAGGTCATGATAGAGCCACAGCACAAGATAAGACCAATATAGTGAGCTGTCAAAGAAACAAGGCACCTAATAAGAAGACCAAGATCAATATTTCTAAGGTCTCTCCAGCTCCAAATCAATATTCTTAACTTTTAAATGAACAGTACTTGGGGGCAGTTGGGTAGCTCAGTGGATTGAGTGCCAGGCCTAGAGATGGGAGGTCCTGGGTTCAGGTCTGGCCTCAGACACTTCCCAGCTGTGTGACCCTGGGCAAGTCACTTGACCCCCATTGCCTACCCTTACCACTCTTCCACCTATAAGTCAATGCACAAAAGTTAAGGGTTTAAAAAAAATAAACAGTACTCAAAGTAAGTTCATGGTGTCACAGATAATCCTATTTTTTGTTCTTTGTTTATTGAAAGGTAGGTGTTGATAAATGTTTATTTTTTTAAATATTTTATTTTTTTAGAAAAATTTTCCATGGTTACATGATTATTGTTTTTACTTTCTCCTTCAACACCCTTAACTCATACCCCCATATCCAAAGCTCATTTCCACTGCTTTTAACATATGTGATCAATCAGGATTTATTTACATATTATTGATAGTTGCATTGGTGTGGTCATTTAGTGTCTATATCCCCAACCATGCCCGCATCAACCCAGGTGTTCAAGCAGTTTTGTTTTTTTTTTCTGTGTTTCCACACCTGCAGTTCTTCCTCTGAATGTGGGTAGTGTTCTTTTCCATAAATCCCTCAGAATTGTTCTGGGTCATTGCATTGCTACTAGTACAGAAGTCCATTACATTCGATTTTACCACAGTGTATCAGTCTCTGTGTACAATGTTCTTTCTGGCTCTGCTCCTTTCACTCTGCATCAGTTTCTGGAGGTCTTTCCAGTTCACATGGAATTCATCCAGTTTATTATTACTTTGAGCACAATAGCATTCCATCACCAACATATACCACAATTTGTTTAGCCATTCCCCAATTGAAGGGCATCCCTTTGTTTTCCAGTTTTTTGCCACCACAAAAAAGTGCGGCTATAAATAATTTTGTACAAGTCTTTTTATCTATGATCTCTTTGGGATACAAACCCAGCAATGCTACGGCTAGATCGAAGGACAGGCATTCTTTTAGAGCTCTTTGGTCATAGTTCCAAATTGCCAGCCAGAATGGTTGGATCAGTTCACAACTCCACCAGAAATGCATTAATGTCCCAATTTTTCCAAATCCCCTCCAACATTCATTACAATACACTTTTATCATTTTAGCCAATCTGCTAGGTGTGAGTTGGTACCTCAGAGTTGTTTTAATTTGCATTTCTCTAATTATTACGGATTTAGAACACTTTCTCATGTGTTTATCGATACTTTTGATTTCTTTATCTGAAAATTGCCTCTTCATGTCTCTTACCCATTTATCAATTGGCGAATGGCTTGATTTTTTTTTATACAATAGATTTAACTCCTTATATATTTGAGTAATTAGACCTCGGTCCGAGTATTTTGTTATAAATATTTTTTCCCAATTTGTTGTTTCCCTTCTGATTTTGGTTGCATTGTTTTTGTTTGTACAAAAACTTTTTGATTTAATATAATCAAAATTATTTATTTTACATTTTGTAATTTTTTCTAACTCTTGCTTGGTTTTAAAATTTTCCCTTTCCCATAGATCTGACAGGTATACTATTCTATGTTCACCTAATTTTCTTATAGTTTCCTTCTTCATATTCAAGTCATTCAGCCATTCTGAATTTAACTTGGTGTAGGGTGTGAGATGTTGATCTAAGCCTAATCTCTCCCATGTTGTTTTCCAGTTTTCCAAACAGTTTTTGTCAAATAGTGGATTTTTTCCCCAAAATTGGGCTCTTTGGGTTTATCATAGACAGTGTTGCTGAAATCACTTACCTGAAGTCAATTCCACTGATCCTCCCTTCTGTCTCTTAGCCAGTATCATATCATTTTAATGACCAGTGCTTTACAGTATAGTTTAATACCTGGTACTGCTAGGCCACCTTCCTTCATGCTTTTTTCCCACTATTTCCCTTGATATTGTTGATCTTTTGTTCTTCCAAATGAACTTTGTTATAGTTTTTTTCTAATTCAGTGAAAATGTTTTTTGGTATTTTGAGAGGTATGGCACTAAATAGATGAATTAATTTGGGTAGAATGGTCATTTTTATTATGTTAGCTCATCCTACCCATGAGCAATCAATGGCTTTCCAATTTTTGAGATGTAGTTTTAATGGTTTGGAAAGTGTTTTGTAGTTGTGTTCTTATAATTCCTGTGTTTGTTTTGGTAGATAGATTCCTAAGTATTTTACATTGTCTAGGGTGATTTTAAATCGTGTTTCTTTTTCTACTTCTTGCTGCTCTAATGTGTTGGAAATATATAGAAATGCTGATGATTTATGTGCATTTATTTTGTATCCTGCAACTTTGCTAAAGTTGTTGATTATTTTTATTAGCTTTTTAGGTAATTCTCTAGGATTTTTTAAGTAGACCATGATATCATCTGCAAAGAGTGATACCTTAGTTTCCCATTTTAATACCTTCAATTTCTTTTTCTTCTCTAACTGCTACTGTTAGTGTTTCTAGTACAATGTTAAATAATAGAGGTGATAGTGGGCTTCCTTATTTTACTCCTGATCTTATTGGAATGACTTCTAATTCATCCCCATTGCATATGATGCTTGTTGATGGTTTTAGATATTTACTGTTTATTATTTTTAGGAAAGGTCCTTCTATTCCTATACTTTCTAGTGTTTTCAATACGAATGGATGTTGTATTTTGTCAAAGGATTTTCAGCATCTATTGAGATAATTATGTGGTTTTTGTTAGTTTGCTTGTTGATATGGTGAATTATGTGAATGGTTTTCCATCCTTCCATTCCAGGTATAAATCCCACCTGATCATAATGAATAACCCTCATGATCACTTGCTGAAGTCATTTTACTAATATTCTGTTTAAGATTTTTGCATCAATGTTCATTAAGGAGATTGGTCTGTAGTCTTCTTTCTCTGTTTTTGATCTACCTGGTTTGGGGATCAGTACCATATTTGTATCATGAAAGGAATTTGGTAGAACTCCTCCTTTGCTTATTATGTAAAATAGTTTGTTTAGTATTGGAATTAGTTGTTCTTTGAAGGTTTGATGGAATTCACTTGTGAATTCATCTGGTCATGGGGATTTTTTCTTAGGGAGTTCTTTGATGGCTTGTTCAATTTCTTTTTCTGATATGGAATTATTTAAGTAGTCCATTTCTTCTACTGTTAATACAGGCAATTTATATTTTTGTAAATATTAACCCATATCTCCTAGATTGCTGTATTTATTGCCATATAATTGGGAAAATACTTTTTAATGATTGCCTTGATTTCCTCATCATTAGAGGTGAGGTCTCCCTTTTCATCTTTGATACTGATGATTTGGTTTTCTTTCTTTTTTTAACTAGATTGACCAATACTTTGTCAACTTTATTTGTTTTTTTCAAAATACCAGCTTCTAGTCTTATTTATTAATTCAATAGTTATTTTACTCTTGATTTTATTAATTCCTACCTTGATTTTTAGTATTTCTAATTTAGTTTTCATCTGGGGATTTTTCATTTGCTCTCTTTCTATTTTTTTGAGTTGCATGCCCAATTCATTAACCTCTGCCCGCCCTAATTTGTTAATGTATGCACTCAAGGATATAAATTTCCCCCTGAGTACTGCTTTGGCTGCATTCCACAGAGTTTGGTAGGATGTCTCATCAGTGTCATTCTCTTCAGTGAAATTGTTGATTGTTTCTATGATTTCTTCTTTGACTAGCTGGTTTTGGAGAATCATATTATTGAATTTCCAATTAGTTTTTGATTTTCCTGTCCAGGTGCCCTTACTAATTATTATTTTTATTGCATTATGATCTGAGAATGTTACATTTATTATTTCTGGTCTTTTGCATTTGTGTGCAATGTTTCTATGCCCTATTACATGGTCAATCGTCGTGAATGTACAGTGTGCAGCTGAAAAGAAGATGTATTACTTTTTTGTCCCTATTTATTTTTCTCCACATATCAATTAAATCTAATTTTTCTAGGACTTCATTCAACTCTCTTATCTCTTTCTTATTTATTTTTTGGTTTGATTTATCTAGATCTGAAAGAGGAATATTGAGATCTCCCACTAGAATGGTTTTACTGTGTGTTTCCTTCTTAAGCTCTGCCAGTTTCTCCTTTATCAATTTGGATGCTATGCCATTTGGTGCATACATATTGAGCACTGTTATTTCCTCATTGTCTATACTGCCTTTAATCAGGATGTAATGACCTTCCCTGTCTTTTTTAATCATATTTATTTTTACTTTGGCTTTGTCAGAAATCATGATCTCCACTCCTGCCTTCTTTTTCTCATTTGAAGCCCCAAAGCTTTTGCTCACACCCTTTACCTTAAACCTGTGTATGTCCCCCCGCTTCATATGTGTTTCTTGTAGACAATGTATGGTAGGATTTTTGTTTCTAATCCACTTTGCTATTTGCTTCTGTTTTATGGATGAGTTCTTCACATTAACATTCAGAGTTATAATTATCAGTTGTGTATTAGCTGACATTTTGGTATCCTCTCCTAGTTCTACCTCTTCTTCTTACACTATTTCCTTTTAAACCAGTGGTTTGTTTTAGACCAGTCCCTCTTGTCCCCTCCCTTGATTTACTTCCCTTTCCACCACCCCCATTATTCCCGTCTTTTTATTTTTTAAGGCCTAATGAATTCCCTCCCCCTTCTTCTCCCCTCCCTTTTTTGACCTCCCCACTCCCCTGCTTCCTTTGATTAATCCTTTCTGACTTTCTCAGTAGGGTTAGATAGAATTCTATATCCCAAAGGATATAGTTACTCTTCCCTCTCAGAATTAATTCTGCTGAGAGTAAGGTTTAAATAGTACCTCTTAATGCTATCTTCCTCTCCTTCTTATAATAGTATTCATCCCCTCCTTCCCATGCTCTCTTTGTGTGGTATAGAATATCCTATTTTTCTTATTCATACAAGTTTCTCTTCATGTCATCTACTATTCACCCCCCTCTTTTATTCCCTACCTTGTCTCATGTTAGACCATTTAGTGCTCCACATTTTCCCTAGAAGAATAATTCTTCTAATTACTATAATAGTAAATACAGTTTTTGAAAATTACACATAACATTTCTCCATATAGGAATACAAATAATTTGATCTTATTAAAGCCCTTGAAGAGGCAAATTTAAAAATAAGAGTTTTCTTTTTGCCCTTCTGTTTCTTATTTACCTTTTCATGTTTCTCTTTGTTTTTGTGGTTGGATATCGAACTTTCCATTTAGTCCTGGTCTTTTCTGTACAAATACTTGGAAATTTTCTATCTTGTTGAATGCCCATACTTTCCCCTGGAAGTATATAGTCAGTTTTGATGGGTAGGTGATCCTTGGTTGTAGACCCAGTTCTCTTGCCTTTTTGTATATCATATTCCAAGCCTTGCAGTCTTTTAGTGTGGAGGCTGCCAAATCCTGTGTAATCCTGATTGGTGCTCCTTGATATTGTCTCTTTCTGGCTTCTTGTAATATTTTTTCTTTTACTTGGAACTTCTTGAATATTATATTCCTGGGGTTTGTCTTTTCAGGGTTTAGTGTATAGGGTGATCTATGGATCCTTTCAATGTCTATATTACCCTCTTGTAGAACTTCAGGAAAGTTTTGCTTAATAATTTCTTTTAGTATGAGTCCAAATTTCTATTAATTTCTGCTTTGCTTTTTTCAGGAAGACCAATGATTCTCAAATTGCTCTTCTATACCTGTTTTCTTGGTCTATTA
Organism: Gracilinanus agilis; assembly: GCF_016433145.1. Classification (NCBI taxonomy): domain Eukaryota; kingdom Metazoa; phylum Chordata; class Mammalia; order Didelphimorphia; family Didelphidae; genus Gracilinanus; species Gracilinanus agilis. The sequence continues at coordinate 513,926,434 of NC_058131.1, forward strand.
ATTTCTCCTTGAGATATTTCATGTTTCTTTCTATTTTGTCAGTCTTTTGACTTTATTAATTCTTGTTGTCTTGTGAGACCATTGGCTTCTAATTGTCCAAATTTAGCCTTTCGAGACTGGTTTTCGGCTAAAATATTTTGGTTGTCCTTTTCAATCTGGTCTATCTGGTTCTTCAAGGCTTCCAGCTGGTCATTTCTGGCCTTCAATTTGCTAATCAATTCATTAGATTTCTGAGGCTCACTTTCCAATTGAGAAATTCTGCCTTTTAAACTGTTATTTTCTTGCCAGATCTCTTCCATCTTTCTTATGATCTCAGATTTGAACTGTTCAAGATCTTGTGACCCATTTTCATTTTGTAAGGCAGGTTTGGATGTCTTTAATTATTTTTCCTCTGTTTTCTGGGTTTCTTTCTGTGCAGAAGTTATCAAGAGTTTTTTTCTTTGTCTTCTTGTTTATTTCTTGGGCTTTGCTTAGCATCATTGTGGTTTATCCACCAGAGTCTGAGTAAAGTAATCTGATTCCCTTTGTATGGAGTTAGGGAGCAGTTCTTGCCTGAGGCTATTTGATGAGTCTCCTTGTTTCTCTGGGGACTCTCCTGAGGTCTCTGGTCTAGGTGTTTTCAGGGTTAAGCCCCCGTGGTCCGAGCTGACTGCCCAGAGCCCAAAACCTGGCCCACGATTGCTCCACCACCTGAGATTTTCCCTGAGTCTGAGCAAGCTGGGTGCTGCTGTTGCCTTTCTCAGCCCCACTCCAATGTTCAAGGTCACAGTTTTCCAGACACCTGGGGTTTCAGGTCATGCTGCTCTCAGGGGCAAGCTCCTAGTGGTGTCAGTTAGTTGCCAAGGAGCTAGATTTTGTGCCCCCTCTGGCTCTAACTCTGGAGCACAGCCTCTGCCTCTGGTACTGTGGGTGGGGTGGGGGAGGGATGATCCACTCGCGTTTTGTGGGGTGCTATTCCCATAGCATGGAATTGCCCAAATGCCACGTACCTTTGATACTGCGCCCTATTGTGGGTTTCCTTCTTTCATCTGGATTTTGTTTTCTTGTTCTTTGGAGGTATGCTATATCTGTTTGTAAGGAAAGAAAGTCGCCCTGCCTCTGCCACCATCCTAACCAGGAAGAGCAATGAGTTTATTTTTAAAAAAGAAAAATAAAGAAATTAATATGAAGAATTCAGTGAAGATTGAGAAAATGTTAAGAATTAATTAAGAGTGATATAGGCAGAACTAAAAGAATAATTTTCATGACCATCCCAACAATGTCAATGAAAGCATTTTTTTAAGAATTTAGTTCAACAAAATGTTCCTTTATGATGTCAGAGAAATAATGATGAAGCAAGCTTTCTGTCTCTCACTAGAGAAGTGAATTAAATGATATATAGTTTATATATATATATATGTGTATATATATGAATATATATTCATTAAACATTATATTCACTGGGAATACAAAAAATTTAACTGTATAAGCATACCCCTCAAGAATCTTACATAATAAAGAAGAAAACAGAAATAGGAAAGAGGTGCCCATGGAGCAGGACAGATGGTGAGACCTCAGTGATGATAGAATGAGCAAATGGGAGGATAACCTATAAAACCTAATCATGCTTTGGTATATAGAAAGCCCCAGGTAGATATCATGGGTTAAGATGGATAGTTTCTACTCTGGGAAGCAAATTTCTCTCTCCACCGTGTTACCTTTTTAATATTATCTCTCAATGTCCAGGAGGTTAAATACCACTGAATAAATTGATAAGCCCTCAGAGAAAGGAAGTTAAAGAACCAAGGAACCCAAGAGACAGGAAACCAATTCCACAGGCACTGCATCCCTGGGCAGCCCAGGCAAATTAAGAAAGTATGATTGGTTCCTGATATGTGACATGTGAGTGTTAGTGGTTAGAGAAAACAGCTTACAAGGTCAGACCAGGAGCCAATAGGGTGTCTTTTTGGCATGAGCATGTAGAACAGAATGAACCCTTGTTGGTGTTTTAGCCAGAGGCCCAATTGGTGTCTGCAGATTAGAAAGCTAAGTATCACTCTACCTCTCTCCTACTTTTTCCTCTCTATACTACTACTACTTTGATTTAATAAACTTATTAAGCTACTATTAGCTTCATGATTTTGATTATTACATTGCCCATTCAGTCACCAATCAATAGGTTAGTAGCAAAGTTTCAAACACAAAATAGATTTTTTTGTGAGGGGGAGAATTTGCCAATGCATTTACTTGTGCATACTTATTTTTCTTTGGGATGGGAGGTTCTGAGGGATGAGGAGAAGTCATTGAAAAAATAACAAAGATGGAAAGAGAAAATACCAATAAAATATGAGAAAAAATTTAACTCTTAAAGCCCAAGAGACTTTAGAGATCAATTATGATTCTTTTCTTCACAATATTTTTCATTAATGGAGAAACATGTCTCAAAAAGGAATTCATTAAACATAGACACATATCTATAATGTGCATGTGCTTAAATATGATTTAAATACAAGAGTAAGAGAGAAGAATCAATTTATATTGTTTGCCTCAGTTTCTTCATGTATAAACATAAAAACATAGCTATAATGTATGCATGCTTAAATATAATTTGAATTAAAAGTGAGAGGAAGAAAAAATGCATGTAAGTTATTTGAAGCTAGAAATATTGAGGAAACAAATTTTTCTTGAAAGAAGAAATAACACTTTATAATAGATTCTGTCCCATTATCTCTTTGCATCTTTTACCAAAGAACTTCATTGTGAATAGGGAACATGTGGCATTATTCCCAGTATCCCCATTCAGCAGATGAAGAAATTAAGTCTGAGAATGCTTTTGTAAATAAGAGAAAAGCTTGAAAGTGAGAACTGATGGCTACCCCAGTAAATATTGATGGTCTAGAAGGCTTATTATAATGCACTTTCAGAAAATTTTATTACTTCCAAACAGATATTTAGCCTTCTGATATTCAAAGTGAATTGCTTTCAGGAAGAATAATCATAGTATTTCATCTCAAATGAGATAATGTACTTTGATAAATGAAATGTGCCACAGGAATACAGAATACATTGTTCCTACCTAAGAGGTTATCTCTAACTTTGAAAAACTCTCCCTGAATTTTCAAGACAAGATAATGTTGAGTAAGTAGAAAATAATGATAATTTCAGTCTTTAGAACTTGAACAAGACAGAGATCATCCATGTAAGCTCACTCATTTTACAAATGAGGAAACCATAGGCCTGAAGAAGAGGCTAAGTACTGAATCCATGGAATTAGGAACAAGTGAGTTCAAATCTCATCTAGAACATTTGCTACATATGTAACTTAAGGAAAAGTTCAGCATTTCTGAGCCTGAGAAGCCTGAGATTCCTAATCTTTAAATTAAAAATGATAAAAGCACCTATCACCAAAATTTAATGAGGATGGAGATCTGCATAAAACATCTTCCAAATTTGAAAGCCTTTGTAAATATATTTTTTTTTATTCCTGGTGGTAATTTTAGTAAGTAGCAGATTTAGAATTCAAATTTATTTTTTTTAGCTTTCACATTATTAAGAATCAAAATCTCTCATTAGATCCCACTAGAGCTGAAAATCCAAGAAGTTTGTGTTTATTTTTTTCATATTAATAAGTAAGACTCAATGCTTTGAGCAGGAGTTAAATTTGAGTCCCAGTAGATTTACAGGAAGTAGAATACATTTTCTTAATGATACTCTCATATTTTCCAGTCAAGTGTTTACCCATTTTTAAAAAGTACACAATAGAGACACATTTAGTGGCTTTGAAATTTGGTAGCACTTTAGCACCCTCCCCCCCCCTTTTTTTTAAGAAATATACTTCTAGTTATCTGACATTTTTGGTACAATGTGTTTTCGAGAAATTTTTAACAAGTTACTTTGTTCTAAAACTGCAGATGGATGCCTTCAACTGATCCCTCACTAGAGTACTCTCTGTCCCTTTTGCTCTAATGATCATCCTTTGTTTTGTAAACAAAATTGCATTTGGGATTTTTGGGGAAAAAATTGGATGTTCTGCCATGGTTTTTTCCAGGTTTAAGTCTCTTAGGTTTAAGTCTTGTCTCTGACACAGACTAGCTATGTTATCCTGAACAAGTCACTTATCATTTCAGTACCCCCAGAGGAATATCTAAAGCAATTATTTATAGATGAATTGCTGGCATGATTAATTAAGTGAAATTGCCAAACCAAAAGATTTCCTTCTTGGATGAAATCTCACTTGCTGGACAAAAAACAAGAGTTAAACCCAAACACACACACACACACACACCACACCACACCACACCACACCACACACACACACACACACACACACACACACACACACACACACCCCTGGACAACTGTCATTTCCATTGAGAGGTTACTAGAAGTTATTGCCCCTCTTCTAAAGGAAGGATGAACTGCCCAGAGGGCAGGAATGGGAAACTGTAAAGACAAATTCCTGAGACAAACAAAAGGATGAGAGTCCCTAAGGTCAAAGGACTAAGGCATAGAGGACTTTAAAGCACAAGATAAAATAGAATTAATTTTACCCTGTTTAAGTGGCATCATTATTTTCCCCAGCTTTCCCTCTTTCCCAGAGATAGATTAAAATGTGCTATGTCATGAAATTATAATTTAGGAGACTGCACAGACTTGAAATCAAAGAAGGTTTATATATAAGCTTAAATACGATGGCCCACTTCCTCCCCCAATCCTAAAATCTCCTTTGATAGGCTTACTTATAAGGGGTGCCTTCTACAGATTTACATCGTACTAAAGATTGCACCAGATCATGCTCTTTTGGGCAGAAGTGATGTGGTAATATGAAGTCTAATGAAATTCTATCTTGCAACATACTGCAGCATTTTATGCTTCCCAGCCCCCACTTCTGCCTTTATTACAAGTTCTCTACATTTCCAACTTATTGATATACTTTAGATAGTGGAATTGATTTTCAGCAGCCAATTTTTTTCCTCTTACATTATTTATTAGTTCACAAATTCAGTTGAGATGATAGAAGATCTTTTCACTTGACTTGTACACAGACTAACCTCATTTTCATGACATTGTACAGTATAATTTTGCTATTTATTCAGATGACTAAAATATTGAGCATGAAGATTACTCATAATGAAAATGATGAATAAATAAAAACCCTATTTAATGGTACACAATATTGGAACTCTGGGTGCATCTCATTATGAGAAATGAAATCTATCAATAGTCCAGGCTAAAAATTTGATTAATTTTCAAAATAAGCCCTATAAAGTTAATTTCTGCAAGCATAACAGGCTTGAATATGTGATTTCAGATACTTTTCTAATAAAAGAAGCATTTCTACAGATAAAACGGTTAGGAAGAAATGTGGCAAATGAGAACACGGCATGTGAGTCAAGATAGGAATAATTATTGGCAAAAAAAATTCAGACTACAGCATTTACTCATTAAGTGCAACTGTCTATGACTTTAATAGAATGAAACTCTGTAATTAGAATGATTATACCAGCTTTAAACAAGCTAGTGCCACCAGCAACTTCCTCTGAGGTTAACTCAATCATAAAAGAGAAGAAAAAATATTATTGTCCTAGCTAAAAAGACTTGAGTTCTACCTGTACTCTGCCATTTCTTAAAATGTATGGCTTTGTATTAATCATTTCACTAATGATGAAGTTTTTTTCTGCAAATTGTAGAGCCTGACCAAAATAAATTCCAAGATGCTTTATAGCTATAACCATGTAGGTTTTTATTTATTTTGGGCTTTATTACTACATGATTTTAGTTTCAACATAGAGCTTTTTGCCACAATTCCCTGCTTAGAACCATTATAAGTTCAAATAGATTAACAAGATGAAAAAAAAACACAGAATAGTCAACAATTTATGTTACTAATTTTATTATAAGGTGAACTGTATAATTTTAGGAAAGTTAAAACATCTCTTTATATTTTCTATTTCTAGAAAATGGACTTCAAATATGACATCTGTCCTCTCTAGAGAACTGCTGTGATTATAAATATATATAATACTGAAACCAATTAAAGTGTACAGTTTTAATGCAAAATAATAGCCATAAGCATGATTTTCCTACATTGAGAAATATATATAAAACATAGAATCATTATTGGATTCAAGAAGGCCAACATCATATTCATTCTTATTATTTTTGTTTCATCCAGGCTCACATATCCCAAAGGGTCCCTTTAGCTTGATTTTCAACCCTCTATGGGCTTAATATTTTAATAACATAAATAAACCATTGGGGACTAATATTGAGGGACAGACAACCAGTTAAAAGTGAAGGGGCTTTTTGCAACATGATGAACATGGAAATAAGTATTGTATTATACATATAGTATTGACATAAAACCTGGAAAAAATCAAGAATTAGTTTTTAAAAAAGTGAAGGGACTTCTATTCACAAAGGGAAAGGGGACTAGAAATTTAGCAAACATCAATCTTTTCATGATAGGATTTAATCTAGTAATGGAACCAATGAATCTTCTACCCTCCTAACTAATAGAGGATGAGGAAACTCAATATTGACAATCCTTTCAGGAGAAAAAATGCTTGCCATAAAAGGAGAATGGGAAGTACAAAAATAAAAGGATAAAACTTAGATATTAGTGGAACAAAAAGAAAAAAGGCTTAACTCCCCTGTAGATAATTTTTTAATGACCCATAAAAACAGAAGGGAAAAAAAGACTTTAAATTCCTCAAATAGGGGCCACCTAAGTGGATCAGTGGATAGAAATCCAGATCTAGAGAGAGGAACTACTGGGTTCATATTTGACCTCAGACTCTTCCTAACTGTGGCCATGGGTGTCATCTAACCCCAACTGCCTATCCTTTACCACTTTTCTGCCTTAGATCTAAGACTTAATATAGATTCTAAAATAGAAGTTAAGAGTTTAAAATAAAATGAAATTTCTCAAATGCCAAAAATGCCAGCATATGTTGAATAAATATTATGCAACGTTAATTAGGAAGTTAAATAAATCACCTCCCAATAACAACAAAAGGACTAATTGAAAGATGTATGTATTGTGAAAATTCAGATAAAAAGAGAGTACCAAGATAGTGGTAAATAGTATCAAATGCTGCAGCAAGGTTTAGAATTGATAGAAGCCTATTCATTGAATTTGTCAAGTAAAATAATTTAGAGGAAGCCATTTTAGTTAATTCTAAGACCATAAGACTCCCTGCAAAAGCTTGAGAAATGAGTGGGGAAAGAGAAAGTGTAGGAAATGATATAGATAAATTTTGGGCGTTTTAGTGGGTTTTTTTTGAGGGGAGTGGTGCTGGAGAGGATAGATGTGAAGCATAAGAGAGGTGGTAGATGATATTTTTGTTATGCTTGTCATCTTTTTGTCATACAGAAATGTATTAAGCATGTCATCAATGCCTTTATCTATTCATTTATATAAAAAAACCTTAGATTAAACATAGTTTTTAGGGTCACTCAAATGTAATCTTCCTTCTAAGGTCTTGAATCTGAATAAACAGCTAATGACTGCTTTTTGGCTAGGGCCCCCAAAAGAGCCTTGAATATAATTCCTGATATGCGCACAATAATGCAGCTGTGAATAAGAGGAAGGGAAATGATGCCTGTATATAGCTATATATGATATAGATATAATATGTATTATTATAATAAATACATATTTATCTGTTTATCTATCTGTCAGATAAGGGAGTTGAAATTTAATGAATATGATGGGCCATAACTGAAGTATCAGGAACTTAATATATGGATATATAGCAAGCCCTTTTCCATGAATTTTATACAGAATTATATAAGCTCAGATAAATAATTGGCTAAATTGAAGTCCTCTCTGTCATTATGCAAACCTCATATGTCAAGATATACTATTTTACAATTGGCTTTCAAAAAACAAAATGTGCATGGCACAGTTTTAAATTTAATTTTGTATTATTAATGTTTTGTCCATATCATTTCCTTAAGTTTAGATAATCAACCAAACAATGAAAAGGATGGGAAAAATAGAAAAAATGTATCTCTCACCTGTATCTAGCCATATATCCAGTCCAATAGGAAAACATAGGGGTAAGGTGGACGACTCACAGGTGGCAGAGCTGGAGGGGAGCAGAGCACTCAGACCACTCCCCTCCCCCTCTCTACACTTGCTGAGGACATTCCTCATTTCACCCACCCCTCCGCCCAGCAGCCCAATGGGAATACTTCCTCCCTTCCCTGATAGATATCTATAGGTAGGCAACATTACATTCCTTCCATCACATTCCTAATTTTTATATCTTTAATTATTTGTTAAAAGACATTTGGAGAAGAATGAAGTAAAAGAAAATAGTTATCAATAATTCAAAAATATTAAAACATATCTATTTTGACAGAAAACTTCTGGCCCTGTATAAAAAATTATACACAAACATATGGGCAGTTATATATAAAGGGATAATATAACATTACTCATACATATGAGTTTAAATATTATATATATTATATAAAAGGATAATATAGCATTACTCATTATCCTTTGCTATTGTTTAATCAGTCCAACACTTCATGAATTCTTGGCAAAGATACTGGAGAGGTTTGTCATTTCCTTCTCCACCTATGAAGCAAACAAGGCTAAGTGACTTGCCCAGGTTCACACAGATACTAAGTGTCAGAGATCAGATTTGAACTTGAGTCTTCATGACTCCAGGTCCATCACTCTATCTACAGTCTCCCCTAGTTTACTTATGTGGAAAAACCTTAAGATATGATTCCTATAATTAGACGTGTCTTTTAAGATCCTCAATAATCTATCCCCAAATTTTCTCAGGGTATTTTCCTATGGGAATCTTCTGCACTAGTCAGAACTTATTCATCATTCCCAAAACATGTCTTCGGTATTTAAATGCTAAAACCTCTCTTTACCATCTGAAATATTTTGCTCAGATGATTTCCTCTACCTACAATAAACTTCCCCATCTTCATCTATTGATTTCTTTTGCATTCTTTTCTCATATTACATATATATATGTGTGTGTGTGTGTGTGTGTGTGTGTGTGTGTGTTTCTCATCTTGGAAGTACCCTTTGCCACAGTTTCCTCTTCTTCTGATGAACTGGTTCCTCTTAGAACAGTGATAGTAAACCTATGGCATGTGTGCTAAAGATGGAGCACAGAACTCTCTCCCCTCCTTCCCCACCCTCCATCCTTCACTTCCAGAGTTCACCACTAAAAAGGCAGAGGGACTTGGGTGGAGCTGCTCCCCTCCCCACCTCCACCCTGCCTGATGACACTTTTACATCCCCTATCCCTCTGCCCACCAGCCCAATAAGAGCACATGGGAGAAAGGTGGGCGGCTCACAGGTGGCAGAGCTGGAGGGGAGCAGAGCACTCAGGCCATTCCCCTCCCATTCTCTACACTCTCTGAGGACATTCCTCACTTTACCCACCCCTCCTCCCAACAGCCCAATGGGAGTACTTCCTCCCTCCCCTGTGTGGGATTAAGAGGGAATTGGGCATTCCCAGCATGTGCAGGGGAGGGGCATGGCATGCAGGCTTTGGAGGGGATCAGGTATGACACTTGTTGGGGGGGTTGGCATCCCATTTCTAAAATGTTCACCATCATTGTTCTAAAATCTCAGTTGTAAGGAGGACACAAGCTATCCAAATTTTCATTCCTTTCCATGCTGTACTCCAGACTCAGTTAGTTCTTTCCCTTCTTAATTGCACCTTACCTTTTTTGGCTTCTTATGTTGTCTTCCTCTATTGCCATTCAAGCTCATTGCAGGCATGAACTGTCTATTGTATTTGTCTTTCCCGTGTTTAGCACAGTGCCTGGCATATAGTATGTGTTTAATAATACATGTTGGCTTGACTTGTGGTGTCTTCTTTTGCACCTAATACAAATCACAGGCCTGGGGTCTGAACCTAGGTCCTCTGACATAAAATAATTAGAGTGCTTTTTTCCACTGCTGTTTTGTGAAAACACTTAAAATATACTGATTTGAAGTTTAGTGATTTGTATTCTTCTTACTTTCCCATGATAATTCGCAAGTTCCTAGAGTTTAGAATTCATATTTTATATCCTATTTTATACTCTTTGGAGTTGGACAAATAGAGTATTTATATACACATTGTATCCCCCCAGTAAACACACATAGTATATGTTTGCCCATAGTATGCCCCTAGTAAATATTAAATTGATTAAATTGATGATGGAATCAATTAATTTTTCAACTAATTATTATCTGTGTTTATGAAAACCTCTGAGGGAATTCTGAGGGAATTTAAAGCTACTCAAACAGGCAAGCTTAGATATCTGATGTACAACTATCTTAATTGCCAAAAGATATTTTTCACACTTATGTTCCTATTGGCTCTAAGGTCTCATACAGACATCTACCTAGTCATAGAGTATAATGATGACTGCCATGCTAGAGCTATTTCTCAGAGTCTCTGACCACTGGTAGAAAACAGTAATTTCCTAGGGAATGACTCAGCATATAGAAGTTGTTTCAGGGTCTTTTTTTTAAACCCTTAACTTCTGTGTATTGGTTCCTAGGTGGAAGAATGGTAAGGGTGGGCAATGGGGGTCAAGTGACTTGCCCAGGGTCACACAGCTAGGAAGTGTCTGAGGCCAGATTTGAACCTAGGACCTCCCATGTCTATGCCTGACTCTCAATCCACTGAGCTACCCAGCTGCCCCCTGTTTCAGGGTCTTGAAAAATACAATGTATGTACATGAATTGGTGTGGGTGTGATTGTGGATGTGGGTAGCTCTGTGTGTGTGTGTGTGTGTGTGTGTGTGTGTGTGTGTGTGTGTAGGGGTGATTGTGTACATGCTTTCTCTTTTCAATTCTTCTCCTACCTTGTAATCACATACACCTTAAAAACAAACTTAAGTGTTTCTGGACATCTAAGGCTGGATTTAGAATTATAGAAAAGCAACAATTCACGGTTGCTTTAAGATTTATTAGATAACAATAAACTTAAATCCTTTCAGCCAAGTAAGCAAGAATTAAAATAGCAATATAATAGTTTTCTTTTCCATTATAGATAGACCTCTGACACCTTTCCTGGTAAGGACCAGATGAAAAAGCAAATCAAGTCTAAGGGGGTATTTCACCCTTCTATTGATTCTTAGGAAGCAATATACAAATGGTTCCAGTTCCTCCTAACTTATCCACTGAATGCAGATCTAAAATAAAAGCAGCTTGTGAAAGGATAAGATGAATCAAGGAAAAGATAAATGAGAACACATTTGTGGTGATATAAAAATCAATTTTAGAAATGTTAAACACAGATAAATCTTCTCCAGTATTCTCCATAGGCTATATATTGTCCCCTTGAGCCACAAACATTGCCAGAAGGACATTTTACCTGTCACAGTCACCATACACAAGAGGGAGGCCTACTTTTCATGATCTGGATATGCCAGAAATGTATATGCCACTGGGAATAGGTAATGAACCATTTATCAAACAATATTCAATTGAATGTCCTTACTTGTCATAAAGACAATTTTGTTTGTATGTCTCTGTGTGTATCTAAATTCACTGAGATGAAAGCAGAGTTGTTACCTCACATAAATAAAAATAATTTCTTTTCATGAAAAACTAGTGTATCGTTGTCTAGAGCAAACCTATAACAAATGATGAGAGCAACAACTTGGAAATAGTAAATTTAAAATGGATATGTTGAGAAAATTTAAGTTTTATGATATCTGTTTAAGGAAATATTTTTAGATTTGAACATTTTCATCTTAAATGATGAAACTAAAAATCAAATGAAAATATTAAATTGATATGAAATTTTGAAGTTATCAGTAAGAGATTCCTAAGACATATTTCTGATATTCTATGACAGTGTCTATATCATATTCTAATGATCTATTAATTGAGGAAATAGAAATTCCTCTCCTAGCCCAGCTATATATCCTATCACAACCTCCAGTTTCCTGAACTCAGTCTCTTCTCAGGTAACCAGCTCAATTTTGGTTTCATTTACCTCTTCACCTAGACTATATGGGCAATATTTTCAATAATGCTTCTGCCAACACATGAAATATATAGGCTAATTATTTGTCATGCAGTGCTACTATGCCAGTCATATATTGTTTTCCTTCAGTGTTCTGTACTTTGTGCTTTACTCTTTGAGGAATGGGAGAATTCTGAGTTTCTCCTCTCCTAGGATTCTTTATTTAATTATTTGGATTCTTTTGTTTGTTTTTTTATTATATTAAAATACCCAGTTAACTCTCTCCTTTCTCTCTTTCCATTAGAGAAGGCTTCATCTGACAAAAAGATATATTATATATAAAGCCATTTTTACTACTTATTTCTATTCATCAGTTCTTTTCTAGACATGGACACATGTTATTCTTCAAACAATTTTTCTGTTGCTATATGTAATGTTCTCTTATTTTTTCTCATTTCGTTTGTGTGTGGCAATTACTTAAGTGACTTGGATCCCAGACCCTCTAGTGGTGGATCATAGGAGTCACAGAGTCACATAGTGTGTCTGACAGCCTCATGCCTGGGTGCCCCAGTGACCCAGCCTTAATCTGCCAGAGTCAGGGCAATGTCACCACAGAGGGAGGAGTAAGAGGCTTTAAAAAGTCACCTCAAGTTGTTTAATAGCTCTCTTTGCCTCCATACAAATCTCTGGGCTGGAGTTTTCCTCTGAGCTCTAACCTCATCTCTTAACCTCTGGCAAGTGCCAAGCTGTCTCGGATGGAGGACTGGAACTTTCTCTAAAGTTAGACTAAAAACTGTTTTTCTGTCTCTCTTTCTTTACTAATAAATGCTTATAAATCAAGTAATAAGCCTCCAGTTTGATTTTTATTTATAATACACTCCATAACTTCATGCAGGTCTCCATTTTTTATAATTAACTTGTTCATCATTTGTTACAACATAGTAGTATTCTATGACAATCATATGCCACCACTTATTTCACCATTCCCCAAATGATGAGCATCCTCTCAACTTCCAAATATTTGCCACCATAAAGAGAGCTGCTATAAATATTTTAGAACATAGAGATTCTTTTCCTTTTTCTCTGATCGCCTGATAGTATATTGCTAGGTCAAAAATATTTTTATTTGTTAATTCAATGGTTTTCTTAAATTAAATTTTGTTATTCTGATCCTTAATTTTTAGGATTTCCAATCAGGTATTTAATTTGGAATTAATTTTTTCTAGTTTTTTTATTCCATGCATAATTCATTAATCTATTCTTTTTCTATTTTATTGATATAAACTTTTGGAGAAATAATTTCACCTCGAATTACTGTTTTTGTTTCTAGTCATAGATTTTTAGTATATTGTCTCATCCTCTTTAATGAATTTATTTGTTGTTCCTATTACTTCTTTAATCCACTCATTCTTTAATATTAAGTTTTTAACCTCCAATTAATTTTATTGTGTGTCCATGGTCCCTAATTAAATATAACTTTATTGCACTTTGTTCTGAAAATTATACATTTAATATTTCTGCTTTATTGCATATACTATAAATGTTTTGTGTCTTAATTTATGGTAATTTTTTGTAAAGGTACTTTGTATCACTGAGAAAAAGGTATATTCCTTTCTAATCCCATTCAGTTCTCTCCAGATAGCTATCATATCTAACTTATCTAACATTTTTATTTATATTCCTGACTTCTTTCTTATTTATTTTTGGTTAGATTTATTCAATTCTGAAAGAAGAAGGTTACAATCTCCTATTTTTAAACTTTTTTCTCTCTAAGAATTAATACTAAGTATTCATACTATTTTAGACAAAAAAATTGAACAGACTATATAAATGTACTTCCTAAGGAAAAAAAAATGATTAGATAGATTTACTAGTGAATTCTATCAAACATTAAAGATCATCTAATTTTAATATTAAATCAATTATTTAGAACAATTGGCAAAGGAAACTTGTAAAACTCCTTTTATAAAACAAATATGGTCCAAATATCTCAAAGAGGAAGAACAAAAACAGAGAAAGAAAATTAATAGGCCAATTTTATTTATGAATAAAAATACAAAAATCCTAAGTAAAATATTTGTCAGGAGACTACAGCAATATATCACAAAGATTATTCATTATGACTAATAAGGATTCATACCAGGTATGATGCTTTAATATGAGGAAAACTATTAACATAGTGGGTTGTATCAACTAAAAAGTAAAAAAATATGTATAATTATATGAATAGATGCAGAAAAAAGGCTTTTTATAAAATACTGTGCTCATTTTTCTTAGGGTTCTAAATGTGTCTGTTCCTAGTCCAATCTGATGATTCAAGTTACTACCCCGATTATTCTATAATGCTATTCTTTTTTGACTTCCCCTTTTGCTTTCCCCTTGCTTCTCAACTTTTCAACCTCCTCCCTGGCCTGTGACTATGATGAGATAACACAAACTCAGATATAACCACACACTCAGACACATACACAGTCACCTCCACTCTTCTCTCATCTAACTCTTCAGATTATCACCTGGGAAATAAACATACATAGAACTAAAGAGTGACAAAAGAATGGATATGACAAGACTACAGTGTTTTCCTCTGGTTATATTACTCTCATCAGTTATCATTTTGAAAGTTTTGAAACTTCTCAACAGTCTATCCCTTGGTTTATGATACTGGCTTGGAAGAAGGATGGAAGCTTATCTTCCCTATCCTTTCATTATCTTTTCTTCCTTCACTAATATCTAATAAACATCCTGAGCTTGATTTAAAAATAATTCTGATTTTCTTGTTTTTATGCTCTACTTTTTCAATAATATGCTTTCCAATACCCTGGTTCTCCTTTTTTCCTGTTCTATATACCTTGTCAACCTTCCTGGAAAAATGTCCTACAATGGTATGAAATTCTTTTTAAGTTAATCTTATTCACTATATTTATATACTATTTAGAAGAGAGTATTATGAAATATCTCCTCACCTCTCATAACCATACAAAAACAAATTAAATAGTTAGTAATATGAAGACAACTGGAGAGAGTAAAAAACTAAACTAAACACTTATTGCTCTACAAATTCATGTGACCTTTACATAGTTTATTTTTAAAATATAATTTTTAATTTAAAAATATACTAAAGTTTCCTAATTAATTTCCTGTGGTACTTGTTCACTGTTTCTATTGTGGTCAAGTCCCCAATCTCTATCATCATTCTGAGTATATAACCTCATCTTCTGTTTCATAAGGTGGATCAGAGCCATTCAATATTCCATTATTACTGATGTACTGCAGACTATAACTTTTCTCCATTAAAAAAATATCAACTATCATGTTTATACAATGATTTTTTTATTGAGTAGATTTCATATATTTCTTTTTTCCATGCCTCAAGGTATCCAAATCTAATCCTGTAAATTAGGCAATTGCTATAAAGCTAGCTGTCATATTTATCTAGAATACAGTGATACATTGGTCTTGCTAGTTTCAATTCTTCTAGCAAATTTTAATATGATACATGACCATCATCACTAAATTGAAATCATTTTCTCCCTGAATTTGTATCTCAACCAATATACAATCATATTGCTTCTGGTACATAGTTTAGCCACTATCTATAACATAGGTCATAAATGTACTATACGAGAGAGATAATGCTTAATAATTTTAATGCATTAAGAGATTCAAAGAAAAGCATTGATATTTTTCTTTGTTTTTTTATTTCATTTTTCTTTTCTTAATCACAAACCAGTAACAAAGTTGCGGGGACGGGGTATGAATAAAAGCAAATAAAATTTATTGGGAGATGTTGCTGGAGACATAGAAAAAAGTAAAATCATATAATTATTAAAATAATAACAAATTGTATTAAAATTGAGAAATTCAAATGTGGCTAGTTAATGGAGGGAGACAAAGTAATGAGGATAAAGTTACATAGAGAGAAAAACAAAAGGATACAGAAGAAAATCATAAATAGATTTTTAATTTTCTTTCTTTGACAAGGTACAAAAGTAGTTCAATGAGAAGTAATGAAGGGTAAGATGGAATTTTCACTGTCGTATATTGAAGGTCAGGCAGTTAGTCAATAAAAAATTTTAAGTGCCTACTATATTTCAGGTCCAGAGCTAAGCACTTGTAATGCAAGAAAAGGAAAAATACAGTCCATTCTGCTTAAGGAGCTCACAGACTATTAGGAAGACAATACAAAATTATTTAAACTCTATTGAACTTTTCCATCATGACCTTAACAATTTTTTCAATAACTTCTATGTGATCACATCATCCCCTTTAACCCATATCTTATCATCACTCGCTAGTCCTGAACCAGTTTTATTTGGAGGAGCAAGATAAAGCTATTATTTATTGTCTACTATGTGCCAGGCACTCTTCTATATACTAGGGATATAAATAAGGGGGGAAAAGACAATATTTGCTCAGAAGGAACTTACCATTTAAATGAGGAAGACACTAGGCAAAAGGAAGCTGGAAAATATAGGGGATAGGGAAAAAAGAAAATGTAAAAGGTTTGCATATGGTTGAGAAATGAAGGGATGACTGTACTGCTCATCTTGGTGAAATGGAGTTTGGGAAGTAGCTTTATCTTGCTCCTCCAAATTAAAAAAAAGTAGAAACTATTATCAGGATTCCCATTTTAGAGTTGAGAAAACAGAATTTTGACTTTCCTTTGCTTACACACCTAGTGTCTGAGGCATCATTTGAACTCAAGTCTACCTGAATCTAGGTTCAGAACTAATCCACAGCTCCACTAAGTTTAGTGAGAGAAAAAGTGCAAGTATATTCTGTACCCTAATCCCATCTTAAATTAGCATCATGAGGCAAAGCTTTGACACTGGCAGGAAAAGATAATTTGGTAAAAGGAAATACAATAAAGTTGATCTGAAATAGTTATAAAGACAGAATAATCTCTCATATGTAGAAAGGAAAGGACCAAGTGAAGAGCTCAAGAACTAGAGGAAAAAGAAGAACTTTTTAAAAAGAAATTTAATAGTTTGAGAAATGTTTGCATACTACTCACCCAAAGTTGCTGTACATGGTATCTACCTCATGTTATTGAGAAAAGCATTCTGTTAAATGAACTTTTTATATTATCATTATTATTTTAAAATAGATATCCAGTTAATCTTGTTCAAAAGATTTTATATAAAAGACCTACAAGAACTGATGTGGAGTGAAGTGAGCAGAACCAGGAGAAAATTTTACATAGTAATAGCAACATTGTACAATGATCAGTTGTGAACGATGTAGCTATTCTCAATAACATAATGATCCAAGACAGTTCTGAAGATTTTATGATAAAAAATGCTATCAAACTCCAGAGAAAGAATAGATGGAATCTGCATACAGATAAAAGGAAAATAGTTCCAACAAAGGTTAAGTGACATTTTCAAGGTCAATAGAGTAAAAAAAAATTGACGTGTTTCTAAAAATTAAAATCTAAGCTATCTTTTCAAGGCTTATTGAAATTGTTTTAGCTTAACTTCAGCTGCAGAAGGATGGTAGGGATGGTAGGTACTTTCTTTGGTTTCTACACTTCTGGTCTCTATAGTTTTAATGTGTTTTGTTCCATAGAACTAGTAATTTATGAGTAACATTCCTACATCTATTAAAAACCTTATTCTTAAGTTTTCATATATCTATATTACATCTGGTTGGTTGTACAAAACAATTCATTATGTAATAATGTCACTTTGTCCACTTCTAATCCAGATTATTGGTTGCATTCTCTAGAATATATTGATGTATACATTTGTAGTATAAGAATTTCTATGTCATTCAAAAGAAGATTATAAGCTTATGATGTATAAACAACCATCAGTTCATTTCTTTTTGGATATTAGGTATATACTACCTTTTGATAGTTTGCAATAATATATTATAGTTACCATATTTTAGAAAATAATTTGCAATGCTCTCTAAATTTAGGCTTCTTAAAATATAGGCTTCTAGTGATAATATTCTGAATTACCATCATAATGTCCACCATTTCCATAAATATATACACAGCTTTTCTGTCATTCCTTTCATGAATCTGTGAATATATCATTGGTAGTTCTCATAGAAAAGTGTTTTCAGTAATTTTTGACAACTCTAAAGGTATGCATTTATGTGTGTTTATGTGTGCTTGTTTACACTTCTGGTATGTAGTCAATCAATAAGCTTTTTAAAAATCCTAGTATATTCCAGGCACTCCACTAAGTGCTTGGGATACAAAAAGAAACAAAAGAAAATTTCTGCCCGGAAGGAACTTGTATTGTAATTGAGGAGACAACAAGCAAGCACATATTTATAAACAAGTTAAATAAAATATAAATTGAAATAATTAACAAAGGAAAGGCTCAATAATTATAGTCATTATTAAAATCTTCCCACAGAAAACAAGCAAAGAGGAAGAAGAAGAGAATTCAGAAAGGGGAGGCATATGGAGAAAAGGCCTAGAACATTCATATGTGCATAAATATTTATTTCCCTCTTGGAATAATTTCTGATTATTCCAGAAGTATTTGTGTAGTTGTTTGATTTTCACAACCATATATCCTAACAATGTTTATAAATCTTTCTCTGTATTGGTGAATAATTGCTAACTATTCTGAAGTTGATTTTAGCTTAAAAGAATTTTGGGGTTTGTTAATATAGCAAGAAGTTTTTACTTCTATAGAATGCTTTCTAATATTTTAAAGTCCATTAAATACTTACAAATGTATAGCCTAAGAGTGGTATTGAATTTGGAAAAATTCTTTAAGTCATTTCATCCAATTCAGATTTAATTTTTGGATGCCAGTAAGTCTCAGCATATTCACCACTAATCTTTATACACTTATGTTTAATGTTGTTTTTTTCCTAGAGGAGATCAAAGCATTTGTATTGATTTACTCAATTTGTCCAATTTGGTTGCTGGATTTAAGCTGGGAGAATTTCTGTTATTCCTAGAAATACTCTTATGATTTCATATTCCAAATGGTTATTTGATATCATTTTGAGGAAAAAATCCAAAAGAAGAGGAAATGTCTTAATATGACTGGACATATTAAAAGTAGTTAATTTGATGCTATCCCTATAGGAAGACATTGGTATGATATGATAATATAAACATACATGAGTACATTTAAATTTTTGTGCCAATGTATGATTTCAACTATTCAGAGAGCTTTGTACTAATGAAGCTCATTCTCCTTACATAGATCAGTAACTTACATAGATCAATAAATCATGCAATTTAGTGCCTTGAAAACTTGATTGAGGTACTGAGAAAATCTTACCTAATTTCAAAAGTGAGAAATTTTTAAATGAGAAAGCTATAATTCAACAAATATTTTAAGTTGAAATTCAGTGATCTTCCCATTGTACACACTACCACAAAAGGTTATTCAAGGTTCTTTCCTTGGATCTCTCTCTCTCTCTCTCTCTCTCTCTCTCTCTCTCTCTCATTGATTTCATTTATTCTTATTATGGCTTCAAATAGAACTAGGTCTCAATTAGTTCAAATTAAAAAATCTTGTGAATTGGTCATATTATTCAAATTCCCAATACTTAAAGATATAATTCTATGTAATATATGGTAATTGGTTCCAGACTAATAGAAATGCACAATGATTCTTTAAAGTATATTAATATATTTTATCTGTATATTAGTTTTTAAATTTTAATTCATTAATTTTTTAAATTTCTAAATCAAAGTTGTTAAAAAGAAATATCAGTTACAGAAAGCATTCAAAAAACAAATTAGGAAGTTGATTATTGTACTTAAAAATAAACCTACACTAACAATATGACAAAAAACATCGGTATGGTTAAATATATGTATATATTTAACAGCATAGACAGAACTGTCTCCTTTTATAGACAGACAGACAGACAGACAGACAGATAGATAGATAGATAGATAGATAGATAGATAGATAGATAGATAAACAAGTAGGTAGGTGGATGAGCTGGCTCAGTAAATTTGCATGATCACCTTCTCACTCAGTTTACTTTTGATTATCTCAGTTATTAATATAAAAATGGTAATGTTTTGAATATAATACTGTTTTCTTTAAAACACAGCACATATACACATGTTGACAGTTGTTTATGGACTGATAGAGATATGTTAAAGCCCTCAGTTTTGGCTGGCATTAAATAAAGCAATATAATTTTGTAATTTCCAATAAATCATGTTGCACTATTTAATCTTGCCTTAATTGCTGTCTGTGACTTCTATATGTGTATATACATTCATTACATCTCTTTCAAGAACCAAATTAAAACGTCTAATGATAAGATATCTCCACCTGGATACTTAATCATCAACTTAAATCCAACTAATTCCAAACTTTAATTTACTGTCATCCAAAATGTCCTTTTCTCTTTTTGTCCAATATTTAATACTCTCTGAAATCTCATACCACCCTACCTTTCTAGAATTACCTCATGTTACTCTCCTCCATATAATCTATGATTGATACTATCTGGATTGATCTCTGTCTCCTGAATATATATATATATATATATATATATATATATATATATATATGCTTTCTTGACTCTGTTTCTTTGTTCATACTTTTCCCTATGCCTTTATGTGCTTCCCTGTCTCCTTTAACTCCTCAGTTTCTACCCAGTTCTTGA